>NC_042968.1:40114936-40209936 GCF_901001165.1 Salmo trutta | reverse complement strand
CAACACCTTTTTTCCTCTCACTCCTATCAATAAGATAATTGTATTAAGTCATACAAACCTTTTACTGTTTCAAATGCATTCTGCCGTTATTAAATAATGTGATATGTATTTTAACATTTGACTCAATTTTTTTAAACAAACAAAACAAAAAAAATGTAATGAATAAAATACTTAAAATCAGTCGTCTTCCCACTTCTCACTTCATTCAGAATAAATGGAGTTTAGCCTTGAATTAGCCCCCCCCCCCCGGAACAGGTTAGTTCTGAAGGATTCGTTGCATTAGAAATGTACCTGGTTAAAAGGTGAGCCACGTTCCTATGTGAGTTAGTTTCATTCATTTTGACTATCTACCTCGATTTCATAGCACTCCCGTTTCAGTGTGCCAGAGCGCAGAATAACTGATGAATTTAATTTCACGTCCTGACCAGTAAAGGGGTTATTTGTTATTGTAGGTTGGTCAGGGCGTGGCAGGGGGTGTTTGTTTTATGTGTTTCGGGGTTTTTGGTTTATGTTCTATGTTAGTATATTTCTATGTTCGTTCTAGGTTTTCTATTTCTATGTCTAGTTTATTGGTTTGACCTTCAATTGGAGGCAGCTGTTTCTCGTTGCCTCTAATTGAAGGTCCTATTTATAGGGGTGTTTTGTCTATGGGATTTGTGGGTAGTTGTTTTGTGTATGCCTTACAGGACTGTGTGTTGTCGGTTTTTTGTATAAGTGTGTTTTGTTTTGGTTTTCCTTCTTTCTGCCAATAAAAAAGACGATGAGTAAACACATTCCCGCTGCGTTTTGGTCCAATCCTTACGACGCCCGTGACAGTGCCAGAGCGCAGAATAACTGATGAATTTACGAATGCGCAAAACAACCGCTGAATATGACAGGTGTCAGTAAAAGGTTAATTAAATTGTTGCCAGCAGCACAGATGCAGTCGCTAACGATCTAGATGAAATGAAAACAGTCTGACTACCTCTGCTAGGGTGAGTAAAGTGGTCAGAGAGATGTGTTTCTTTCATTATGTGTCTGGAAAGTAGCTAGCAAGCTAGCCAAATTTGAACCAGTTAGCTTGGCTGCCGTTGTGAGGTCAGAATGCTCTGGATCAACCCTACTCCTCGGCCAGAGCGTCCGGCGTGAACGCTCTGAACGCTCTGAATGCTCTGGACGCTCTGGACGCTCTGGACGCTCTGAACGCTCTGGACGCTCTGGACGCTCTGGACGCTCTGAACGCTCTGGACGCTCTGGACGCTCTGAACGCTCTGGACGCTCTGAACGCTCTAGACACTCTGGACGCTCTGAACGCTCTGGACGCTGTGAAATCTCTGAACGCTCTGGACGCTCTGAACGCTCTGGACGCTCTGAACGCTCTGGACGCTCTGAACGCTCTGGACGCTCTGAACGCTCTGGACGCTGGGAACGCTCTGAACGCTCTGGACGCTCTGAACGCTGGGAATGCTCTGGACGCTCTGAACGCTCTCGACGCTGTGAACGCTGTGAACGCTCTGAACGCTCTGGACGCTCTGAACGCTCTGAATGCTCTGGACGCTGGGAACGCTCTGGACGCTCTGGACGCTCTGGACACTCTGGACGCTCTGAACGCTCTGAATGCTCTGAACACTCTGGACGCTCTGAACGCTCTGAATGCTCTGGACGCTCTGAACGCTCTGGACGCTGGGAACACTCTGGACGCTCTGGACACTCTGGACGCTCTGAACGCTCTGGACGCTCTGAACGCTCTGGACGCTCTGAACGCTCTGGACGCTCTGGACGCTCTGGACGCTCTGGACGCTCTAGATGCTCTGAACGCTCTGAACGCTCTAGACGCTCTGAACGCTCTGAACGCTCTAGACGCTCTGGACGCTCTGGACGCTGTGAACGCTGTGAACACTCTGGATCCTCTGGACGCTCTGAACGCTCTGGACGCTGTGAACGCTCTGAACGCTCTGAACGCTCTGGACGCTCTAGACGCTCTGGACGCTCTGGACGCTCTGAACGCTGTGAACGCTCTGGACGCTCTGAACGCTCTGGACGCTGGGAACACTCTGAATGCTCTGGACGCTCTGAACGCTGGGAACGCTCTGGACGCTCTGGACGCTCTGGACGCTGTGAACGCTCTGAACACTCTGGACGCTCTGGACGCTCTGAACGCTCTGAAAGCTCTGGACGCTCTGAACACTCTGGACGCTGGGGACGCTCTGGACACTCTGGACACTCTGAACGCTCTGGACGCTCTGGACGCTCTGAACGCTCTGAACGCTCTGAACGCTCTGGACGCTGTGAACGCTCTGAACGCTCTGGACGCTCTAGACGCTCTAGACGCTCTGAACGCTCTGAACGCTCTGGACGCTCTGGACGCTCTGGACGCTCTGGACGCTTTGGACGCTGTGAACGCTCTGAATGCTCTGAACGCTCTGAACGCTCTGAACGCTCTGGGCGCTCTAGACGCTCTGAACGCTCTGAACACTGTGAACACTGTGAACGCTCTGGACGCTCTGGACGCTCTGAACGCTCTGGATGCTGTGAACGCTCTGAACGCTCTGAACGCTCTGAACGCTCTGGACGCTTAGAACGCTCTGGACGCTTAGAACGCTCTGGACGCTCTGAACGCTCTGGACGCTGTGAACGCTCTGGACGCTTAGAACGCTCTGGACGCTCTGAACGCTCTGGACGCTGTGAACGCTCTGGACGCTCTGGACGCTCTGAACGCTCTGAATGCTCTGGACGCTCTGAACGCTCTGGACGCTGGGAACGCTCTGGACGCTCTGGACACTCTGGACGCTGGGAACGCTCTGGACGCTCTGGACACTCTGGACACTCTGGACACTCTGAACACTCTGAACACTCTGAACACTCTGAACACTCTGGACGCTCTGGACGCTCTGGACGCTCTGAACACTGAACACTCTGGACGCTCTGGATGCTCTGAACGCTCTGGATGCTCTGAACGCTCTGAACGCTGGGAACGCTCTGAACGCTCTGGACGCTCTGAACGCTGGGAACGCTCTGAACGCTGGGAACGCTCTGGACGCTGTGAACGCTCTGAACGCTCTGAACACTCTGGACGCTCTGGACGCTCTGAACGCTCTGAATGCTCTGGACGCTGGGAACGCTCTGAACGCTGGGAACGCTCTGGACGCTGTGAACGCTCTGAACGCTCTGAACGCTCTGGACGCTCTGGACGCTCTGGATGCTCTGGACGCTCTGGACGCTTTGGACGCTGTGAACGCTCTGAATGCTCTGAACGCTCTGAACGCTCTGAACGCTCTGGGCGCTCTAGACGCTCTGAACGCTCTGAACACTGTGAACACTGTGAACGCTCTGGACGCTCTGGACGCTCTGAACGCTCTGGATGCTGTGAACGCTCTGAACGCTCTGAACGCTCTGAACGCTCTGGACGCTTAGAACGCTCTGGACGCTTAGAATGCTCTGGACGCTCTGAACGCTCTGGACGCTGTGAACGCTCTGGACGCTTAGAACGCTCTGGACGCTCTGAACGCTCTGGACGCTGTGAACGCTCTGGACGCTCTGGACGCTCTGAACGCTCTGAATGCTCTGGACGCTCTGAACGCTCTGGACGCTGGGAACGCTCTGGACGCTCTGGACACTCTGGACGCTGGGAACGCTCTGGACGCTCTGGACACTCTGGACACTCTGAACGCTCTGGACGCTCTGGACGCTCTGGACGCTCTGAACACTCTGAACACTCTGAACACTCTGAACACTCTGAACACTCTGGACGCTCTGGACGCTCTGGACGCTCTGAACGCTCTGAACACTGAACACTCTGGACGCTCTGGATGCTCTGAACGCTCTGGATGCTCTGAACGCTCTGAACGCTGGGAACACTCTGAACGCTCTGGACGCTCTGAACGCTGGGAACGCTCTGAACGCTGGGAACGCTCTGGACGCTGTGAACGCTCTGAACGCTCTGAACACTCTGGACGCTCTGGACGCTCTGAACGCTCTGAATGCTCTGGATGCTCTGATGCTCTGGACGCTGGGAACGCTCTGGACGCTCTGAACGCTTTGAACACTGGACGCTCTGGACGCTGGGAACACTCTGAACGCTCTGGACGCTCTGAACGCTGGGAACGCTCTGGACGCTGTGAACGCTCTGAACGCTCTGAACACTCTGGACGCTCTGGATGCTCTGAACGCTCTGGACGCTGGGAACGCTCTGGACGCTCTGGACGCTCTGGACGCTCTGGACGCTCTGAACGCTCTGAACGCTCTGGACGCTGGGAACGCTCTGGACGCTCTGGACACTCTGAACGCTCTGGACGCTCTGGACGCTCTGGACGCTCTGGACGCTCTGGACGCTGTGAACTCTCTGGACACTGAACGCTCTGAACGCTCTGGACGCTGTGAACGCTCTGAACGCTCTGGACGCTCTGGACGCTCTGGACACTCTGGACACTCTGGACGCTCTGGACACTCTGGACGCTCTGGACACTCTGGACGCTCTGAACGCTCTAGACACTCTGAACACTCTGGACGCTCTGAACTCTCTGGACGCTCTGGACGCTCTGAACGCTCTGGACGCTCTGAACGCTCTGAACGATCTAGACGCTCTGAACGCTCTGGACGCTCTGAATGCTCTGAGAGCAAAATGCTAATTTACCAAAGGACAATCTGACAATGCTCTGAATTTACAAAATGGCCCAGAGCGCACTCTGACACACTGGATGCAATTTACAAACGCACCCTCACTACGACTGGCTATTCCTAGTCGAACTCAAGAGTTGACCAAAGTAATTTATAGTGAAAGACCTTTATGTTTATTCATTGGTTAAAGTACAGTACTTAGGTTGAGCAAATTCACTTTCTCAGTAGTGACGTGTAAACTTGTAGTGACATGTTTTGGGGATTTAGAGATATCTAGCTATTATTTTCAACGCTAGAAAGTAAACACAAGTGTTTAATATATTGTTTTAATCAACAACAACAAAAAGTAACCTATTAAAATGCCTATTTTATTACAAATATAACGTGTCCCTCAATTTTGTCATTGGTGTTTCCCACCTTGAAAATCACTCATTACAAAGATATACAAGGACCCTGAGCATTCCCTCCCATGACAAACTGTTATTAGGGGAGGAGTCTATATTAAAGACAATTATTATTGTTGTTATTATTATTATTGAAACGTTAGTATGTCATAACTGTGAGGATTCCATTGATCGTGTGTTGTGTCTAAATCCAAAGTGTCAACTTAGATGAAAGGAAATAACATAGTGAACAAAGTGACTAATCGTATTTCTTAATTAAATAATTTTTTATTGGATTAACGACCTTTAGATTTGAACATTTGTGGTCTCCATTTCAGAAAATCGTTACCTCCATAGATCTGTCACGGTACAACGGGATGTGTGAGATCCGCAGTATTAGTTTCTGTCACGCCCTGATATGTTTCAACTGTCCTTGTGATTGTCTCCACCCCCCTCCAGGTGTCACCCGTCTTCCCCATTATCCCCTGTGTATTTACTCCTGTGTTCTCTGTTTGTCTGTTGCCAGTTTGTCTTGTTTGTTCAAGTCAACCAGCGTTTTTTTGTCTCAGATCCTGCTTTTCTCAGCCTCTCTTTTTCTCATCCTCCTGGTTTTTGACCCTTGTCTGTCCTGACCCTGTACCAGCCCACCTGACCACTCTGCCTGACCCTGACCCTGACCCTACCTGTCGACCTGTACCTTTGCTCCTACTCTGGATTATCGACTCCTGCCTGCCTTGACCTGTCGTTTGCAAGCCCCTGTTGTTACAATAAACATACTTCACACAGTCTGCACTTGGGTCTTACGTTGATACCTGATAGTTGCGGGCCTTGGGTTTTTACATTTCTGGTTATTTGGACAAAATGTGTACAGTAGGTGTTAGCATCTTTCTAATTTCTGAAGAGGATGGGGCATTTAGCCCATAGACTTATCCGTAACTTTCAAAGAGAAATGGTGGAGCTCTTTGTTCCGGTTCCGATCCTCGTTCTAGCTCTTCTCCTAACATGTATGGACCCAGAACTTAATCGAGCATCTGACCAATTTCGCGAGACTTTAGTTGTGGGTTAACCATGTCGTGACTTTACTTTCATTAATCTGATGGCTGTTATTTATTTAATCCACTATCTATGTTTAATTGTTACCCGATTAAGTTAATCATGTGACAATTAACTCGTTAGGATTTGGGGGCACCACGGAAGAGGTAGTCCTGAATTTAACTCCTGAATTTAACTCGATGTAACGACCCTGGCCATAGAGAGGGGTTTTTTGTTGTTTATTTTGGTTAGGCCAGGGTGTTACATTGGGTGGGCGTTCTATGTTCCTTTTTCTATGTTTTGGTATTTCTTTGTTTTGGGCCGTGTGTGTGGCTCCCAATCAGGCACAGCTGAAGCTCGTTGCTGCTGATTGGGAGTCACACATAAGGAGCATGTTTTTCCTTTGGGTTTTGTGGGTAATTGTTTCTGTTTGAGTATTTGCCTAACAGGACTGTTTGCTGTCGTTTTGTTCATTTTGTAGTGTTCTCTTGTTTATTTGAATTAAAATTCTAATGATGAGCACATCCTCTGCTGCACCTTGGTTCCCTCTTACAGACAGCTGTTACACTCTATAAGGTCTTTAACTATTTTATCAATAAACAGTCATCTGATTAATCATTACCTCTTATCAAATCATCATTCTGACCAGTTGTAACCTTCTTGGATCTGCAGAAACCCCAGCCTAGCTCTTTATTCAGTATTACACCAATTGGTTTAATTATTTATTTACTAGCTAAATAATTAATAACACAGAATAAACATACACGCTTTACATGAGACAAAGGTCCCTAGTGGACTGACAAAATATGACGGCTTAATACACAGAGATGGAGAGGGGGAAAAAGAGAACAACAGAGATAAATGTATTTATGTGTGAAATGCCTTTGTTCGTTGTTTAGCTTGATCGGAACCAAGCCTTCTCAGAAAGTTGTTGGCCTTCCCGCTGTATGGCTCTGATTGTCCGAAAGGGGTCTCCCCTTTCCTGTCTTCTATTGTTGTTCACTCTGGAAGATAACCAGCCGACGGTTCCCATTGGTGATGAGCGTAGTAGGATAGTCTCACTTAGATTCGCTTTTCTCGATATCTGACTTAAGACAGCTAATTAGCTGTACCAGTGATTGTCTGAGGTGAGCTTCTCACCTCTTCCTCCATATGTTGGTATTCAGGTTTTGAACCAAGATGGACATGAGCTGCAGCCCTTTGTCTCTCTGGTCCAAAGGAAGGTTAATTAATTTCTTCACCTCGTGTTGAAATTCAAAGTTTCAACCATTTCTAACATGAAGCTACCCGTCTCACGTTTTCCTGGTCTAAAGGTTGATTCGTCTTCCAGGCTTTTTATGCAATCTTGGTCAAAACGAGCCGTTACGTAATGCTGACAAGCTCTCTGACCTCCCTCGGGGTGTGGCTAATTAATGTGCAAAAGATACGATTAGAAGTTATCTCTTATGACTCCTAAAATCACGTTCATATCTTAACAAAAATACTTTCATCATTTTTTTTATATCATTTGACAACATACTGGATGGGAACTTGACAGATAAAAGGGGTTTCCAAATCACAGTATTTTGTCCAGTCCGTTTTTTTAATAACATCACAAAAGGAAAAGCAATAGTACATTGTTTTCCATAGTTCACCACAGACCATTTCCCACATCGTTCCGTTACAAATATTGTTCCATTATCCACTTTTTTTGGACGTTAGAGATTTGGGTGGGTAAAAGCATCTGTGAACAAAGACATTTCTTTGGTTGATATTAAAGAGCGAGAGAGAGAACCCTCTCCGCCTTCATTTACAACCTAGTGTGAGCTGTCAACAATAGAAAGCTCTCTGTCTCTCCCCTCTGTGGGAGAGAGAGAGAGAGAGAGAGAGAGTCCTGGTCACTGTCACAATCTCGCCAGTCTGATCTGACCCATTCCTGATCCTCACAGGACATTCATGACATCCCAGATAAGTGTGTTACCACCATTGGTGTTGCTACTCCTACTGGTGGCACAATGTTGTCAATGTCAGCAGAACGAACCCTGACAATAACGGTGTCGCGCAATGCGTACAAGGCAAGCAGGTACGAGCTCCACAAATCCAATTAGGGACACAAAAGACTCAAACTTGAATTGATGTTCGACAAATCAGACTCACAACACATGTGGCAAGGACTACAGACGTGGCTGTGTGTGTAGGGGGGCTATGGAAAGCCACTGGGCGGTTAGGTATGACTCCTTTGGGGGGGGGGAAAACGCATGCATTCCTACAACACAGAAGTAAGACTCGAGGCCACATGGATGCTGACGGTGGTGATGGACCACGGACACAGAATCCTCAGTCTTCTCCATCTTCCAAAACAAATGACTCTGGGCAAAAGCAACAGATCTTTACACTGGAGTCAAAGTGGCCCGCAGTGTGTTGGAGTGCGTCGAGAAGCTGAGGCGTCGACAGCGAGTTGGAAGCCATAAGGGCACAGTGCAATGCCATTGGAACTGATACCTTCCCTGTAGCTCAGTTGGTAGAGCATGGTGTTTGCAACACCAGGGTTGTGGGTTCGATTCCCACGGGGGGCCAGCACAGAAAAAAAATGTATGATATGTATGAAATTGTATGAAATGTATGCATTCACTACTGTAAGTCGCTCTGGATAAGAGTGTCTGATAAATGACTAAAATGTAGCTCCAAGCAAACGACAACATTATGTAAGTACCTAAGCCACTAAGTCTACTGCACCTGTCCTGAGTGTTTGGTTATGGTATTTATTTACAACTTTGAGGCACAGATGAGGATTTTGTTCGTTGTTAAGTTTTGTACAGTAGGCCAGATGGACAGAGGAGAAGTGACTGAGTGTAAAAAGACTGTTCTTTAGCACGTTGTATGCTGTTATCGGTGAAATATCAGAACAATTCAGCTAACGCAACAGCCAACTAACTGGTGGAGCCCCTGTGTGTGTCCTTAACCCAGAGAGCCACGACTTTCTAGATGTGAAAACGGTGAAACCACAGCTGGATTTAAGCAAAACAGATTTAGCGGCAGCTGAGTTTAGTGTCGCTCGCCAGTTTTTGCATCGCAGAAATCGTCCGCTCTGGCTCCAATGAGGGCAAATGGACCCTGCTTGAGATACCCTGCAACGATTCTCTGGCCCTTTCTCCGCTATGACGATCGCGCTTACTGCACTGAACATGGATTGACTTTTTTGGGGCGTCCACAGCTGCCTGCGAGAATTAATTTTCCACGTTGACAAATGCGTTCAGTCATTACAGAAGAAGCATGCTACACCCGAGGAAAACTCAACCAATCCAACTGGCCTTTGAAAGGGGATCTTCAAATAAGATTTTCGGGTGGAGAATGGAACGATCAATTACTCAGGACGTTCTACAGAGCATCAAGGAAGCTGCAAGTCTTTTGAAAAGGTAAGATTGAAACAATCTACCTGGTTGTTTTAAAAAAAAAAAAAATCTTGCTTTAGTGTGTAGGGGCGCTGTCTGTGGTGCTGATAGAGCGCCGTGAGATTTTGTACTATTGAACCTGTCACTTTTTGGTCAAAAGCATTTAAAAAAAATGTTTCTGTTTATTTTTGGTACAGCGTGACATAAGCAGAATTCAATATAATTTCAATGCATGAACCAAAATGGCTCCGCTGGGTATAGTTACATATCGGTATGTTTCATCATAGAGATAGATATCCTTCATTCTATTATGGTTGTCTTGATCCAAAATGGCTCCCCTGGGTATAGTTACATATCGGTATGTTTCATCATAGAGATAGATATCCTGCATTCTGTTATGGTTGTCTTGGTAACCCGTACTGTAAATGGAACTGTATGTATTGGAAAGGTGTTTATGGTGGGCTGGCATTGCTTCATTGATTACGTGGGTTGACTTTGATTCACGGAAGTGTATTGTGTATTGTGTGTATTGTGTGTATTGTGTGTATTGTGTGTATTGCGTGTATTGCGTGTATTGCGTGTATTGCGTGTATTGCGTGTATTGCGTGTATTGCGTGTATTGTGTATTGTGTGTATTGTGTGTATTGTGTGTATTGTGTGTATTGTGTGTATTGCGTGTATTGCGTGTATTGTGTGTATTGTGTATTGTGTGTATTGTGTGTATTGCGTGTATTGCGTGTATTGCGTGTATTGTGTGTATTGTGTGTATTGTGTATTGTGTGTATTGTGTGTATTGTGTGTATTGTGTGTATTGTGCCGTATCACAACGTGTTGCTGAACTTCTGAGCGACATGATTTTCCATGTCTGAAGTGGGTCTATTTGTTTGGCAAGACAGCGGTGCATGGCTGTATCTCACTGTAGTAGACTGTAGAATGCATCTCACTGTAGTAGGCTGTAGACTGTAGGCTGCATCTCACTGTAGTAGGCTGTAGGCTGTAGAATGCATCTCACTGTAGTAGGCTGTAGGCTGTAGGCTGCATCTCACTGTAGTAGGCTGTAGGCTGTAGGCTGCATCTCACTGTAGTAGGCTGTAGAATGCATCTCACTGTAGTAGGCTGTAGGCTGTAGGCTGCATCTCACTGTAGTAGGCTGTAGGCTGTAGGCTGCATCTCACTGTAGTAGGCTGTAGGCTGCATCTCACTGTAGTAGGCTGTAGAATGCATCTCACTGTAGCAGGCTGTAGGCTGTAGGCTGTAGACTGCATCTCACTGTAGTAGGCTGTAGGCTGCATCTCACTGTAGTAGGCTGTAGAATGCATCTCACTGTAGTAGGCTGTATCTCACTGTAGTAGGCTGTAGGCTGCATCTCACTGTAGTAGGCTGTATCTCACTGTAGTAGGCTGTAGGCTGCATCTCACTGTAGTAGGCTGTAGGCTGTAGCTCACTGTAGTAGGCTGTATCTCACTGTAGTAGGCTGTAGGCTGTATCTCACTGTAGCAGGCTGTAGGCTGTATCTCACTGTAGTAGGCTGCATCTCACTGTAGTAGGCTGTAGGCTGCATCTCACTGTAGTAGGCTGTAGGCTGTAGGCTGCATCTCACTGTAGCAGGCTGTAGGCTGTAGGCTGTAGTCTGCATCTCACTGTAGTAGGCTGTAGGCTGTATCTCACTGTAGTAGATTTAAAAAATTACTTAAAAAGTAACCATAATCAAGAGCACTATCACTCACACACATCCTCAAAACCAAACACCATTTACATTTTAAAACACATTCACATACAATGCATCTCACTGTAGTAGGCTGTCTAGTCGGTAGGCTGTATCTCACTGTAGTAGACTGTAGGCTGTAGGCTGTATGCTGTAGGCTGTATCTCACTGTAGTATACTGTAGGCTGCATCTCTGCCCTTTCCCACCTGGACAACAGGAACACCTTCATGAGAATGAAGTTCATTGACTACAGCTCAGCATTCAACACCTTAGTGCCCTCTAGTGGTGAAAGTAGACAACAACACATCCGCCACGTTGATCCTCAACACGGGGCCCCTCAGGGGTGTGTGCTTAGTCCCATCCTGTACTCCCTGTTCACCCACGACTCCAACACCATTATTAAGTTTGTCCAACAGCATTATTAAGTTTGTTTGATCACCGACAACGACGAGACTATAGGAAGGAGGTCAGAGACCTGGAAGTGTGGTGCCAGGCCAACAACCTCTACCTCAACATCAGCAAGACAAAGGAACTGATCGTAGATTACAGGAAACGGAGGTCCAATCGCACGCCCCCGTTCAGATCGACGGGGTTGTTGTGGAGAAGGGTCGAGAGCTTCGAGTTCAAGTTCCTCCGTGTCCTCCATCACCAAGGACCTATCACGGTCCAAACACACCAACACAGTCATGAAGAGGGCACGACAACGCCTCTTCCCTCTCAGGAGGCTGAAAAGATTTGTTATAGGCCCTCAGATCTTCCAACAGTTCCACAGCTACACCACTGAGAGCATGTTGACTGGATGCATCACCGCCTGGTACGGCAACTGCTTGGCATCCGACGGTACGGCGCTACAGAGGGCAATGCGTACCACCCAGTACATCACAGAACCTCTATACAAGGCGGTGGCCTAAAAATTGTCAAAGCCTCCATGCACCCGAGTCATAGACTGTTCTCTCTGCTACCACACGGCAAGTGGTACCGGAGCGCCAAGTCTAGATCCAAGAGGCTTCTAAACAGCTTTGACCCCAAAGCCATACGACTGCTGAACAGTTAATCAAATGGCTACTCGGACTGTTTGACCATGTTTGTATTTGCACTGACTCTCTTGCACCGGCTCTATGCACACTGACTGGACTCTACCCACACACTGACTGGACTCTACCCACACTGACTGGACTCTACCCACACACTGACTGGACTCTACCCACACTGACTGGACTCTACCCTCACACTGACTGGACTCTACCCACACACTGACTGGACTCTACCCCCACACTGACTGGACTCTACCCACACACTGACTGGACTCTACCCTCACACTGACTGGACTCTACCCACACACTGACTGGACTCTACCCACACACTGACTGGACTCTACCCCCACACGGACTGGACTCTACCCGTCACACTGACTGGACTCTACCCACACTGACTGGATTCTATCCACACTGACTGGACTCTACCCACACACTGACTGGACTCTACCCACACTGACTGGACTCTACCCCCACACTGACTGGACTCTACCCCCACACTGACTGGACTCTACCCCCACACTGACTGGACTCTACCCCCACACTGACTGGACTCTACCCACACACTGACTGGACTCTACCCCCACACTGACTGGACTCTACCCTCACACTGACTGGACTCTACCCACACTGACTGGACTCTACCCACACACTGACTGGACTCTACCCACACACTGACTGGACTCTACCCACACACTGACTGGACTCTACCACACTGACTGGACTCTACCCACACTGACTGGACTCTACCCCCACTGACTGGACTCTACCCACACTGACTGGACTCTACCCACACACTGACTGGACTCTACCCACACTGACTGGATTCTATCCACACTGACTGGACTCTACCCACACACTGACTGGACTCTACCCACACTGACTGGACTCTACCCCCACACTGACTGGACTCTACCCCCACACTGACTGGACTCTACCCCCACACTGACTGGACTCTACCCCCACACTGACTGGACTCTACCCACACACTGACTGGACTCTACCCCCACACTGACTGGACTCTACCCTCACACTGACTGGACTCTACCCACACTGACTGGACTCTACCCACACACTGACTGGACTCTACCCACACACTGACTGGACTCTACCCACACACTGACTGGACTCTACCACACTGACTGGACTCTACCCACACTGACTGGACTCTACCCCCACTGACTGGACTCTACCCACACTGACTGGACTCTACCCACACACTGACTGGACTCTACCCACACTGACTGGACTCTACCCACACTGACTGGACTCTACCCACACTGACTGGACTCTACCCACACACTGACTGGACTCTACCCACACTGACTGGACTCTACCCACACACTGACTGGACTCTACCCACACTGACAGGACTCTACCCACACACTGACTGGACTCTACCCACACACTGACTGGACTCTACCCACACTGACTGGACTCTACCCACACTGACTGGACTCTACCCACACACTGACTGGACTCTACCCCCACACTGACTGGACTCTACCCACACTGACTGGACTCTACCCACACTGACTGGACTCTACCCACACTGACTGGACTCTACCCACACTGACTGGACTCTACCCACACTCACTGGACTCTACCCACACACTGACTGGACTCTACCCACACACTGACTGGACTCTACCCCCACACTGACTGGACTCTACCCCCACACTGACTGGACTCTACCCACACTGACTGACTGGACTCTACCCGCACTGACTGGACTCTACCCGCACTGACTGGACTCTACCTGCACTGACTGGACTCTACCCGCACTGACTGGACTCTACCCGCACTGACTGGACTCTACCCGCACTGACTGGACTCTACCCGCACTGACTGGACTCTACCCACACTGACTGGACTCTACCCACACTGACTGGACTCTACCCACACTGACTGGACTCTACCCACACACTGACTGGACTCTACCCACACTGACTGGACTCTACCCTCACACTGACTGGACTCTACCCTCACACTGACTGGACTCTACCCACACACTGACTGGACTCTACCCACACACTGACTGGACTCTACCCACACACAGACTGGACTCTACCCCCACACTGACTGGACTCTACCCCACACTGACTGGACTCTACCCCCACACTGACTGGACTCTACCCTCACACTGACTGGACTCTACCCTCACACTGACTGGACTCTACCCTCACACTGACTGGACTCTACCCTCACACTGACTGGACTCTACCCTCACACTGACTGGACTCTACCCTCACACTGACTGGACTCTACCCACACACTGACTGGACTCTACCCACACACTGACTGGACTCTACCCACACACTGACTGGACTCTACCCACACACTGACTGGACTCTACCCACACACTGACTGGACTCTACCCACACACTGACTGGACTCTACCCACACACTGACTGGACTCTACCCACACACTGACTGGACTCTACCCACACACTGACTGGACTCTACCCACACACTGACTGGACTCTACCCACACTGACTGGACTCTACCCACACTGACTGGACTCTACCCACACTGACTGGACTCTACCCACACACTGACTGGACTCTACCCTCACTGACTGGACTCTACCCACACTGACTGGACTCTACCTCACACTGACTGGACTCTACCCTCACACTGACTGGATCTACCCACACTGACTGGACTCTACCCACACTGACTGGACTCTACCCACACTGACTGGACTCTACCCACACTGACTGGACTCTACCCACACTGACTGGACTCTACCCACACTGACTGGACTCTACCCACACACTGACTGGACTCTACCCCCACACTGACTGGACTCTACCCCCACACTGACTGGACTCTACCCCCACACTGACTGGACTCTACCCCCACACTGACTGGACTCTACCCCCACACTGACTGGACTCTACCCCCACACTGACTGGACTCTACCCCCACACTGACTGGACTCTACCCACACACTGACTGGACTCTACCCACACACTGACTGGACTCTACCCACACACTGACTGGACTCTACCGTCACTGGCTGGACTCTACCCTCACTGGCTGGACTCTACCCACACACTGGCTGGACTCTACCCACACACTGGCTGGACTCTACCCACACACTGGCTGGACTCTACCCTCACTGACTGGACTCTACCCACACACTGACTGGACTCTACCCACACACTGACTCGACTCTACCCACACACTGACTGGACTCTACCCACACACTGACTGGACTCTATCCACACTGACTGGACTCTATCCACACTGACTGGACTCTACCCACATTGACTGGACTCTACCCTCACACTGACTGGACTCTACCCACACTGTCTGGACTCTACCCACACACTGACTGGACTCTACCCACACTGACTGGACTCTACCCACACTGACTGGACTCTACCCACACACTGACTGGACTCTACCCACACTGACTGGACTCTACCCTCACACTGACTGGACTCTACCCTCACACTGACTGGACTCTACCCACACACTGACTGGACTCTACCCACACACTGACTGGACTCTACCCACACACAGACTGGACTCTACCCCACACTGACTGGACTCTACCCCACACTGACTGGACTCTACCCCCACACTGACTGGACTCTACCCTCACACTGACTGGACTCTACCCTCACACTGACTGGACTCTACCCTCACACTGACTGGACTCTACCCTCACACTGACTGGACTCTACCCTCACACTGACTGGACTCTACCCTCACACTGACTGGACTCTACCCTCACACTGACTGGACTCTACCCACACACTGACTGGACTCTACCCACACACTGACTGGACTCTACCCACACACTGACTGGACTCTACCCACACACTGACTGGACTCTACCCACACACTGACTGGACTCTACCCACACACTGACTGGACTCTACCCACACACTGACTGGACTCTACCCACACACTGACTGGACTCTACCCACACACTGACTGGACTCTACCCACACACTGACTGGACTCTACCCACACTGACTGGACTCTACCCACACTGACTGGACTCTACCCACACTGACTGGACTCTACCCACACACTGACTGGACTCTACCCTCACACTGACTGGACTCTACCCCACACTGACTGGACTCTACCCTCACACTGACTGGACTCTACCCTCACACTGACTGGATTCTACCCACACTGACTGGACTCTACCCACACTGACTGGACTCTACCCACACTGACTGGACTCTACCCACACTGACTGGACTCTACCCACACTGACTGGACTCTACCCACACTGACTGGACTCTACCCACACACTGACTGGACTCTACCCCCACACTGACTGGACTCTACCCCCACACTGACTGGACTCTACCCCCACACTGACTGGACTCTACCCCCACACTGACTGGACTCTACCCCCACACTGACTGGACTCTACCCCCACACTGACTGGACTCTACCCCCACACTGACTGGACTCTACCCCCACACTGACTGGACTCTACCCCCACACTGACTGGACTCTACCCACACACTGACTGGACTCTACCCACACACTGACTGGACTCTACCCACACACTGACTGGACTCTACCGTCACTGGCTGGACTCTACCCTCACTGGCTGGACTCTACCCACACACTGGCTGGACTCTACCCACACACTGGCTGGACTCTACCCACACACTGGCTGGACTCTACCCTACACTGACTGGACTCTACCCACACACTGACTGGACTCTACCCACACACTGACTGGACTCTACCCACACACTGACTGGACTCTACCCACACACTGACTGGACTCTATCCACACTGACTGGACTCTATCCACACTGACTGGACTCTACCCACATTGACTGGACTCTACCCTCACACTGACTGGACTCTACCCACACTGTCTGGACTCTACCCTCACACTGACTGGACTCTACCCTCACACTGACTGGACTCTACCCCCACACTGACTGGACTCTACCCTCACACTGACTGGACTCTACCCACACTGACTGGACTGTACCCACACTGACTGGACTCTACCCTCACACTGACTGGACTCTACCCTCACACTGACTGGACTCTACCCTCACACTGACTGGACTCTACCCACACTGACTGGACTCTACCCACACTGACTGGACTCTACCCCCACACTGACTGGACTCTACCCACACTGACTGGACTCTACCCACACTGACTGGACTCTACCCTCACACTGACTGGACTCTACCCACACAGTTACACATACTACACACACACACACACACACACACACACACACACACACACACACACACACACACTTTTGCACTCTGACACATACGCTGCTGCTACTCTGTTAATTATCTATCCTGAATGCATAGTCACTTTTACACCTTCCAGTATGTACATATTCCCTCAGTTACCTCAACTACCTCGTTCCACATTGACTCAGTACCGGTACCCCTTGTATATGGCCTCGTTATTTTATTGTGTTACTAAAGTCTTACTATTTAACTCTGCATTGTTGGGAACGGGCTCATACACTTTCACGGTAAAGTCTACACCTGTTTAATTCGGCGCATGTGACAAATAAAAGTGCCCATTTCCATTGCTATTCACACGGCCGTAACTTGATCTGGACAAGAGGAACACCTATGTGAGAATGTTATTCATTGACTGCAGTTCAGCGTTCACCACTAATGTTTCCACCAAGCTCAGAGCCCTGGGTATGGACACCATCCTCTGCAACTGGATCCTGGACCTCCTGACGGGCCGACCACAGGCTCTGATTCTAACCCGAACAGGACTGACCACCTGTTCTGACTAACAGGACTGACCACCTGCTCTGATTCTAACAGGACTGACCACCTGCTCTGATTCTAACAGGACTGACCACCTGCTCTGATTCTAACAGGACTGACCACCTGCTCTGATTCTAACAGGACTGACCACCTGCTCTGATTCTAACAGGACTGACCACCTGCTCTGATTCTAACAGGACTGACCACCTGCTCTGATTCTAACAGGACTGACCACCTGCTCCGATTCTAACAGGACTGACCACCTGCTCTGATTCTAACCCTAACTGGACTGACCACCTGCTCCGATTCTAACTGGACTGACCACCTGCTCTGATTCTAACAGGACTGACCACCTGTTCTAATCCTAACAGGACTGACCACCTGCTCTGATTCTAACAGGACTGACCACCTGCTCTGATTCTAACCCTAACTGGACTGACCACCTGCTCCGATTCTAACAGGACTGACCACCTGCTCTGATTCTAACCCTAACAGGACTGACCACCTGCTCCGATTCTGAGTACCTTAGCATACATGCATTCACTCACACGGCAACACAGATATAAACTCATACACACACGCATGTGTTACACACACACACACACACACACACACACACACACACACACACACACACACACACACACACACACACACACACACACACACACACACACACACACGCTACACACACACGCTACACACACATCACAACTAATTCTACCAGACTCATATTATAAGTGCTAAATACTGCACAATTGAAACACTTCCTCCCCCCCAATCCCCCCCTTCTCCAAAACACATGTAAATATTGGACTGTAAATTGATCCTTCCTGTATTATACTGATGCTAAAATGTTTATTCCACTGAGACACTTACTTTATGTTCCTGTTCTTCTCCTGTATTATTTCTTATTGTTGTTGCATTGTCCAGATGGAACCTGCGAGTAAGCATTTCATTGGACGGTGTAAATCAAATCAAATGACATTTTATTTGTCACATGCGCCGAATACAACAGGTGTAGACCTTTACAGTGAAATGTTTACTTGCAAGCCCCTTAAAACCAACAATGCAGTTTTATGAAAATACCTACAAAAAAGTAAGAGATAAGAATAACAAATAAATAACAGTAAATAGCAGTAAATAACAATAGCGGGGTTATATACAGGGTATTACGGTACAGAGTCAATGTGGAGGTTATATACAGGGTATTACGGTACAGAGTCAATGTGGAGGCTATATACAGGGTATTACGGTACAGAGTCAATGTGGAGGCTACATACAGGGTGTTACGGTACAGAATCAATGTGGAGGCTATATACAGGGTGTTACGGTACAGAGTCAATGTGGAGGCTATATACAGGGGGTACCGGTACAGAGTCAATGTGGAGGCTATATACAGGGTGTTACGGTACAGAGTCAATGTGGAGGCTCTATACAGGGGGGGGTACCGGTACAGAGTCAATGTGGAGGCTATATACAGGGGGGGTACCGGTACAAAGTCAATGTGGAGGCTATATACAGGGGGGTACCGGTACAGAGTCAATGTGGAGGCTATATACAGGGGGTACCAGTACAGAGTCAATGTGGAGGCTATATACAGGGGGTACCGGTACAGAGTCAATGTGGAGGCTATATACAGGGTGTTCCGGTACAGAGTCAATGTGGAGGCTGTATACAGGGTGTTACGGTACAGAGTCAATGTGGAGGCTATATACAGGGGGTACAGGTATAGAGTAAATGTGGAGGCTATATACAGGGGGGCTATATACAGTGGGTACTGGTATAGAGTCAATGTGTGAGGGCACCGTTTAGTCGAGGTAATTGAGGTAATATGTACATGTAGATGGAGTTATTAAAGTGGCTATGCATAGATAATAACAGAGAGTAGCAGCAGCGTAGAAGGGGGGGGGGCACAATGCAAATAGTCTGGGTAGCCATTTGATTAGCTGTTCAGGAGACTTATGGCTTGGGGGTAGAAGCTGTTTAGAATCCTCTTGGACCTAGACTTGGCGCTCTGGGACTGCTTGCCATGCGGTAGCAGAGAGAACAGTCTATGACTAGGATGACTGGAGTCTTTGACACCGCCTGGTGTAGAGGTCATGGATGACAGGAACCTTGGCCCTGGTGATGTACTGGGCCATACGCACTACTCTCTGTAGTGCCTTACAGTCGGAGGCCGAGCAGTTGCCTTACCAGGCAGTGATGCAACCCGTCAGGATGCTCTCGATGGTGCAGCTGTAAAACCTCTTGAGGATCTGAGGACCCATGCCAAATCTTTTCAGTCTCCTTAGGGGGAATAGGCTTCTTCGTGCTCTCTTCATGACTGTCTTGGTGTGCTGTCTTGGTGTGCTTGGACCGTGTCAGTTTGTTGTTGATGTGGACGCCAAGGAACTTGAAGCTCTCAACCTGTTCCACTACAGCCCCGTTGATGAGAATGGGCGCGTGCTCGGTCCTCTTTTTCCTTTAGTCCACAATCATCTCCTTTGTCTTGATCATGTTGAGGGAGAGGCTGTTGGCCATGCACAACACGATCAGGTCTCTGACCTCCCCCCTATAGGCTGTCTCATCGTTGTTGATGATCAGGGCTACCACTGTTGTGTCGTCGGCAAACTTAATGAAGGTGTTGAAGTCATGCCTGGCCGTGGAGTCGTGAGTGAACAGGGAGCACAGGAGAGGACTAAGCACGCACCCCTTGAGGGGCCCCCGTGTTGAGGATCAGCTTGGCGGATGTGTTTTTACCTACCTTTACCAACTGGGGGCAGCCCGTTAGGAATCCAAGATCCAGTTGCAGAGGGAGGTGTTTAGTCCCAGGGTCCTTAGCTTTGTGATGAGCTTTGAGGGCACTATAGTGTTGAACGCTGAGCTGTAGTCAATGAACAGCATTCTCACATAGGTGTTCCTTTTGTCCAGGAGGGAAAGGGCAGTGTGGAGTGCAATAGAGATTGAATCATCTGTGGATTTGTTGGTGCGGTATGCAAATTGGAGTGGGTCTAGGGTTTCTTGGATAATGGTGTTGATGTGAGCCATAACCAGCCTTTCAAAGCACTTCATGGCTACAGACGTGAGTGCTACGGGTCGGTAGTCATTTAGGCAAAACCTTAGTGTTCTTGGGCACAGGCACTATGGTGGTCTCCATGAAACATGTTGGTATTACAGACTCAGGCAGGGAGAGGTTGAAAATGTCAGTGAAGACTCTTGCCAGTTGGTCAGCGTATGCTCGGAGTACACGTCCTGGTAATCCGTCTGGCCCTGCGGCCTTGTGAATGTTGACCTGTTTAAAGCAGAGCATAATCACACAGTCGTCCGGGAACAGCTGATGCTCTCATGCATGTTTCAGTGTTACTTGCCTCGAAGCGAGCATAGAAGTTATTTAGCTCATCTGGTAGGCTCGTGTCACTGGGCAGCTCGCGGCTGTGCTTCCATTTGTAGTCTGTAATGGTTTGCAAGCCCTGCCACATCCGACAAGCGTCGGAGCCGGTGTAGTACAATTCAATCTTAGTCCTGTATTGACCCTTTGCCTGTTTGATGGTTCGTTGGAGGGAATAGCGGGATTTTTTAAAAGCTTCTGGGTTAGAGTCCCGCTCCTTGAAAGCGGCAGCTGTAACCTTTCACTCAGTGCGAATGTTGCCTGTAGTCCATGGCTTCTGGTTAGTGTATGTAAGTACGGTCACTGTGGGGACGACGTCCTCGATGCACTTATTGATAAAGCCAGTGACTGATGTGGTGTACTCCTCAATGCCATCGGAGGAATCCCGGAACATACTCCAGTCTGTGCTAGCAAAACAGTCCTGTAGTTTAGCATCTGCTTCATCTGACCACGTTTTTATAGACCGAGTCACTGATGCTTCCTGCTTTAATTTTTGTTTGTAAGCAGGAATGAGGAGGAAAGAATTATGGTCAGATTTGCTAAATGGAGAGCGAGGGAGAGCTTTGTATGCTTCTCTGTTTGTGGAGTAAAGGTGGTCCAGAGTTTTTTTCCTCTGGTTGCACGTTTAACATGCTGATAGAAAGGAGGTAAAACTGATTTAAGTTACCCTGCATTAAAGTCCCCGGGCCACTAGGAGTGCTGCTTCTGGATAAGCGTTTTCCTGTTTGCTTATGGCGGAATATAGCTCATTGAAAACTCTCTATGTAGATAGTGTGGTCTACAGCTTATCATGAGATACTCTACCTCAGGCGAGCAAAACCGTGATACTTCCTTAGATATCGGGCACCTGCTGTTGTTTACATATATGCATAGGCTCCTGCCCCGTGTCTTACCAGAGGCTGCTGTTCTATCCTGCCAATACAGTGTATAACCCACCATCTTATTAATGTCGTCGTTCAGCCACGACTCGGTGAAACATAATATTACAGTTTTTCATGTCCCGTTGGTAGTATATACAGTACATGCTTTCAGTTCGTCCCATTTATTTTCCAGCGATTGCACGTTAGCTAGCAGGACGGAAGGCAACGGCAGATCAGCCACTCGTCACCTGATCCTCACAAGGCACCCCGATCTTTTTACACGCGAATTCTCAGTTTCCTTCTTCAGCGAATGCCGGGGGATCTGGGCGTTGTCGGGTGTCTGTAGTATCTCCTTCCCGTCCAACTCATTAAAAAAAACTCTTTGTCTAATCTGAGGTGAGAAATCGCAGTCCTGATGTCCAGAAGTTATTTTCGAGTCAATAGAGACGGTAGCAGCAACATTATGTACAAAACAAGTTACGACCAACGCGAAAAAACAAACAAAATAGCATGGTTGGTTAAGAGCCGGTAAGATGGCAGCCATCCCCACCGGCGCCATCTTCCTGCAACAACTTCCTGTATACCATGTGTATCCCGTACATAGGACTAACACATCCCCACCGGCGCCATCTTCCTGCAACAACTTCCTGTATACCATGTGTATCCTGTACATAGGACTAACACATCCCCACCGGCGCCATCTTCCTGCAACAACTTCCTGTATACCATGTGTATCCCGTACATAGGACTAACACATCCCCACCGGCGCCATCTTCCTGCAACAACTTCCTGTATACCATGTGTATCCCGTACATAGGACTAACACATCCCCACCGGCGCCATCTTCCTGCAACAACTTCCTGTATACCATGTGTATCCTGTACATAGGACTAACACATCCCCACCGGCGCCATCTTCCTGCAACAACTTCCTGTATACCATGTGTATCCTGTACATAGGACTAACACATCCCCACCGGCGCCATCTTCCTGCAACAACTTCCTGTATATCATGTGTATCCCGTACATAGGACTAACACATCCCCACCGGCGCCATCTTCCTGCAACAACTTCCTGTATACCATGTGTATCCCGTACATAGGACTAACACATCCCCACCGGCGCCATCTTCCTGCAACAACTTCCTGTATATCATGTGTATCCCGTACATAGGACTAACACATCCCCACCGGCGCCATCTTCCTGCAACAACTTCCCGTACACCATGTGTATCCCGTAGATAGGACTAACACATCCCCACCGGCGCCATCTTCCTGCAACAACTTCCCGTACACCATGTGTATCCCGTAGATAGGACTAACACATCCCCACCGGCGCCATCTTCCTGCAACAACTTCCTGTATATCATGTGTATCCCGTACATAGGACTAACACATCCCCACCGGCGCCATCTTCCTGCAACAACTTCCTGTATACCATGTGTATCCCGTACATAGGACTAATACAACTTGAAACCTAATTGATTGATAGGGAACAGGCAGTGCTAAAGGCTCCGTCTGCGTCCATAATGGTACCCTATTACCTATATAGTGCCTATAGGGATCTGGTCCAAAGTAGTGCACTATGTAGGGAATAGGAAGCCATTTGGGACTATGGAGCCGTTTATGATGAGTGTTTTGTTTAGGACAAACCATTTGCCTCAAGTTGTAATTTTCCCTTTGATGTCTTGCTAACGCTGGATATTCTTTGGCTCGGCTACTAGAACATTTTCATGGTTTTGGAGTCGGACCTGAAGTACCAGTCAAAAGGTTTGGACACAGCTTCTCATTCAAGGGTTTTTCTTTACTTTTACTATTTTCTACATTGTAGAATAATAGTGAAAACATCAATACTATGAAATAACACATATAGAATCATGTTGTATCCAGAAAAGGGTTAAACAAATAAAAACATATTTTATATTTGAGATTCTTTGAAGTAGCCACCCTTTTGCCTTGATGACAGCTTTGTACACTCGAAGCATCTCTTTTGCCTTGATGACAGCTTTGTACACTCGAAGCATCTCTTTTCATTAAAAGTCCCAATGACGCTCTTAACTTTTTTACAACTTACGTTCTCAAATATCAGACCAGGTGTATTTCAGGCGCTATACAGCTATGTTGTGGTCAGGGTGAGTGACTTAGTTAGCAGTGACTTAGTTAGCAGTGACTTAGTCAGCAGTGACTTAGTCAGCAGTGACTTAGTCAGCAGTGACTTAGTCAGCAGTGACTTAGTTAGCAGTGATTTAGTTAGCAGTGACTTAGTTAGCAGTGATTTAGTTAGCAGTGACTTAGTTAGCAGTGATTTAGTTAGCAGGGATTTAGTTAGCAGTAACTTATTCAGCAGTGACTTAGTTAGCAGTGACTTATTCAGCAGTGACTTATTCAGCAGTGACTTAGTTAGCAGTGACTTAGTTAGCAGTGACTTCGTTAGCAGTGACTTAGTTAGCAGTGACTTAGTTAGCAGTGACTTAGTTAGCAGTGACTTCGTTAGCAGTGACTTAGTTAGCAGTGACTTAGTTAGCAGTGATTTAGTCAGCAGTGACTTAGTTAGCAGTGACTTAGTCAGCAGTGACTTAGTCAGCAGTGACTTAGTTAGCAGTAACTTATTCAGCAGTGACTTAGTTAGCAGTGACTTAGTTAGCAGTGACTTATTCAGCAGTGACTTAGTCAGCAGTGACTTAGTCAGCAGTGACATAGTTAGCAGTGACTTATTCAGCAGTGACTTAGTTAGCAGTGACTTAGTTAGCAGTGACTTAGTTAGCAGTGACTTAGTTAGAAGTGACTTAGTTAGAAGTGACTTAGTTAGCAGTGATTTAGTTAGCAGTGACTTAGTTAGCAGTGACTTAGTTCGCAGTGACTTAGTCAGCAGTGACTTAGTCAGCAGTGACTTAGTCAGCAGTGACTTAGTTAGCAGTGACTTTGTCAGCAGTGACATAGTTAGCAGTGACTTCATTAGCAGTGACTTAGTTAGCAGTGACTTAGTTGGCAGTGACTTAGTCAGCAGTGACTTAGTCAGCAGTGACATAGTTAGCAGTGACTTAGTTAGCAGTGACTTAGTTAGCAGTGACTTAGTCAGCAGTGACTTAGTCAGCAGTGACTTAGTTAGCAGTGACTTCATTAGCAGTGACTTAGTCAGCAGTGACTTATTCAGCAGTGACATAGTTAGCAGTGACATAGTTAGCAGTGACTTATTCAGCAGTGACTTAGTTAGCAGTGACTTAGTCAGCAGTGACTTAGTCAGCAGTGACATAGTTAGCAGTGACTTATTCAGCAGTGACTTAGTTAGCAGTGACTTAGTTAGCAGTGACTTAGTTAGCAGTGATTTAGTTAGCAGTGACTTAGTCAGCAGTGATTTAGTTAGCAGTGACTTAGTCAGCAGTGACTTAGTTAGCAGTGACTTAGCTAGCAGTGACTTAGTTAAAGGCTGTTAAACATTCAGGGTTTCTCTGTGGATTTATGTGCTTGGCAGGGAGCTGGAACAGATTATGCTTTTGTGCTCTGTGATTGAGAAACTATTGAATGTTTGGGTTGAATGTTTCATATAGCAGAGGAGGGGGGGGGATTATATAGTGATATACTAGGCTTTGACACAATGTTCTGGTCCAGGGATATCTTCCAAGATCTCCTTTTGGGTCATCGCCATGAACTGGCCTGGCTACAAAACATCAGGAAAGATTCAGCGTGAGGGAAGGACTAAACGCTAAAGGGAAACCAATCTGCTGGTAAAGCAGAGTCAGAGAGAGACATGGGTGAAGGTGCTCAACCGAGAGGAAGTGAATGTAAACGAGCTGTACAGCTACACCTACTACGCCGACATTAACGTGTACAACTGAAAGGTTGATTATGGTCCACAGTCCTTGTCAAATACATTTCAAAAGAGGACTTCACTTTCTATCCAGACTACAAACGGACTTGCCTAGTTAATAAATAAAATACAAATATATATTTTTTAAAATAAAAACAACGTGCTGACAAGCCAGACTCACAGAGGATGTGATAGAAGGTGAATTTTGGCACAGGGGGGCTATATACGGGGTGGCCAAGATCTCTATAACCATCTGCAGCGTTGATGTGACAATTTAAATTGATTTGACACAGTGGTCTGGTCCAGGATGTCTTCCAGGATCTCTTTTGGCTCACCGTCATTAACTAGCCTGTGTACAAACATCAGGAAATATTCAATGTGAGAAGGACTGAACAGTAAAAGTCAGAGAGAGAAAACTCCCGACGTTGGCTGAACGTTTTTAACCAATCCCACTACAATACTTATAATATCTGACTACATAAGATATCGTAGTGACTTTAACACAACACCTAGCGACGTCGTCAAAGAGGTTTTACACCTTTTTTTGGGGGGGGGGGCGTAACGGTAAGATGTTGGCTTGACAGTTGCTGGACCTGTGTTCGAGTCCCTTGTACGGTCTATCTGCCGAATTTTGCTACAATATTATAGCGATCTATAAAGCTTTGACCCAGTGTTCTGTTCTGGTCCAGGATATCTCCCATGTATGTCTCTTTGGGTCACTGCCATTAACTGGCCTTCAAACATCAGGCTGAAACCTGCTGGCAAGCCAGACTCACAGAGAACCAAGGCCGAAGGAGCTGATATGAGTAGATTTGGCACAGTTGACTACTATGGATATAAATTAGCTTCACAACTGCTATCGCCAGCGTTTATGTGACGCGTTAATTTGATTTTTATATACACTCTCCCTGTCGAATGCATTTGAGACCAGAGACCTTCTCAGGCAGATATGTCTGTCCAGAGGGACATTGGACCAGGACCAGGACACTGGACCAGGACACTGGACCATGGCCAGGAAACTGGACCAGGACACTGGACCAGGACCAGGACACTGGACCAGGACACTGGACCAGGACACTGGACCAGGACCAGGACACTGGACCAGGACACTGGACACAACCATTATCCTTGAATGGTTCATATGACATCCTCTTATCGGTTATTCGAGGGTCAAGGGTCAAGTCCCTTCACATCCATCTCCTTCCTCGATAAAGTCCTAGATATGTAAGTATCAACTCAAGGCTAAATCAAATCAAAATCAAATCAAATTTATTTATATAGCCCTTCGTACATCAGCTGATATCTCAAAGTGCTGTACAGAAACCCAGCCTAAAACCCCAAACAGCAAGCAATGCAGGTGTAGAAGCACGGTGGCTGGGAAAAACTCCCTAGGAAAAACTCCTGAGAAAGGCCAAAAACCTAGGAAGAAACCTAGAGAGGAACCAGGCTATGAGGGGTGGCCAGTCCTCTTCTGGCTGTGCCGGGTGGATATTATAACAGAACATGGTCAAGATGTTAAAATGTGGCTAGGCTTCTAACCATATTATTTATCCGTACTGGAAATCAGACCAAACCCCCCCCCCCCCCCCCCAAAAAAAAAATCCATTTCGTATACAGCTGACTAAGCATGAATAATCTGGCAAAGCTGTTTCACAGTAAGAGGCCTATGGTTACATAATGAGGTAGTGAAGTGAGGGCATAGGTTTAACATGTGTATGTTCCCATACCGTTCCACTGAAAGATATGGCAATAATAACATTAGCCACAGAATTACTGTCTTGACGACTGTTAAAGGAAATCATTGTTCAATACTGACGTTTTCTTGGAAATCATCCGATGAGTTTAACCTATGTTTCAGTCCAGAGTGTGTCTTCTGTCTACGGTTTCTGTACTGGTTTCCTGCCATTACGCTACCGAGTGGCACAGCGGTCTAAAGGCACTGCATCTCTGTGCAAGAGACATCACTACAGACCCTGGTTTGAATCCAGGCTCTATCACATCCGGCTGTGATTGGGGAGTCCCGTAGGGCGGCGCACAATGGGCCAAATGTCGTCCGGGTTTGGACGGGTTAGGCTGTCATTGTAAATAAGAATTTGTTATTTTAACTGACTTGCCTAGTTTAAATAAAGGTAAAAAAATACTATATCTTCGAAAACATCAGATAAGTTTAACCTCTGTTTCAGTGCAGAGTGTCTATATACTACATACTGCTCAATTATGAAACCTATAAGGTTATGGTCCTAATGGTACCCTATTCCCTATGTAGTGCACTACTTTTGATAAAAGCCCTCTGGACCCTGGTCTAAAGTAGGACACTACCCTATGGGCCCTGGTCAAAAGTAGTGCACTACCCTATGGACCCTGGTCAAAAGTAGTGCACTACCCTATGGGCCCTGGTCAAAAGTAGTGCACTACCCTATGGACCCTAGTCAAAAGTAGTGCACTACCCTATGGGCCCTGGTCAAAAGTAGTGCACTACCCTATGGACCCTGGTCAAAAGTAGTGCACTACCCTATGGGCCCTGGTCAAAAGTAGTGCACTACCCTATGGGCCCTGGTCAAAAGTAGTGCACTACCCTATGGACCCTAGTCAAAAGTAGTGCACTACCCTATGGGCCCTGGTCAAAAGTAGTGCACTACCCTATGGACCCTGGTCAAAAGTAGTGCACTACCCTATGAGCCCTGGTCAAAAGTAGTGCACTACCCTATAGACCCTGGTCAAAAGTAGGGCACTACCCTATAGACCCTGGACAAAATTAGGGCACTACATAGGGAATAGGGTTGCGTTTGACAGCCGGCCTAAAAGTTTGTTCTCTCACACATTTCCTGCAGTATGTCCTGTATGTCTCAATACAGACAGTAATGACAGAGTGTAGTTACTGTACCCCGTATGGCCCCAATCTTAAACATGTGTTCTATGGCACGGAATAAACGCAGACACATTTCAGAGAGGTATTTCTCAACCCCATTCGGAGGACAAGGCTGCATCGCAAATGGCACCCTATTCCTAACATAGTGAACACATTTTTGGACCACAACTCTATGGGCCCTGTGTCAAAAGTAGTGCACTATATAGGGACTAGGGTGGTGTCATTTGGGACCCATTCAGTCCTAGTTTCTCTTCAGCGAATTTAGTTGGTTGTGAAAGCAATGTAACCAAACATGTACAGGGAGAGACTGCAGAATATAAAAACGTTTTTTCCTAACCTGAGCCTGTGTCTTTAGAGATTTACAATGTGTGGACAGGGCTGGGGACTGCCGATGTCCCATTGGGCTCAGAGTGTGGACAGGGTTGGGGACTGCCGATGTCCCATTGGGCTCAGAGTGTGGACAGGGCTGGGGACTGCCGATGTCCCATTGGGCTCAGAGTGTGGACAGGGCTGGGGACTGCCGATGTCCCATTGGGCTCAGAGTGTGGACAGGACTGGGGACTGCCGATGTCCCATTGGGCTCAGAGTGTGGACAGGGCTGGGGACTGCCGATGTCCCATTGGGCTCAGAGTGTGGACAGGGCTGGGGACTGCCGATGTCCCATTGGGCTCAGAGTGTGGACAGGGCTGGGGACTGCCGATGTCCCATTGGGCTCAGAGTGTGGACAGGGCTGGGGACTGCCGATGTCCCATTGGGCTCAGAGTGTGGACAGGGCTGGGGACTGTCGATGTCCCATTGGGCTCAGAGTGTGGACAGGGCTGGGGACTGCCGATGTCACATTGGGCTCAGAGTGTGGACAGGGCTGGGGACTGCCGATGTCCCATTGGGCTCAGAGTGTGGACAGGGCTGGGGACTGCCGATGTCCCATTGGGCTCAATGTGTGGACAGGGCTGGGGACTGCCGATGTCCCATTGGGCTCAGAGTGTGGACAGGACTGGGGACTGTCGATGTCCCATTGGGCTCAGAGTGTGGACAGGGCTGGGGACTGCTGATGTCCCATTGGGCTCAGAGTGTGGACAGGGCTGGGGACTGCTGATGTCCCATTGGACTCAATGTGTGGACAGGGCTGGGGACTGCCAACTGCTGATGTCCCATTGGGCTCAGAGTGTGGACAGGGCTGGGGACTGCCGATGTCCCATTGGGCTCAGAGTGGGGACAGGGCTGGGGACTGTCGATGTCCCATTGGGCTCAGAGTGTGGACAGGGCTGGGGACTGCCGATGTCCCATTGGGCTCAGAGTGGACAGGGCTGGGGACTGCCAATGTCCCATTGGACTCAGAGAGTGGACAGGGCTGGGGACTGCTGATGTCCCATTGGACTCAGAGTGTGGACAGGGCTGGGGACTGCTGATGTCCCATTGGACTCAACGTGTGGACAGGGCTGGGGACTGCCGATGTCCCATTGGGCTCAGAGTGTGGACAGGGCTGGGGACTGCCGATGTCCCATTGGGCTCAGAGTGTGGACAGGGCTGGGGACTGCCAACTGCTGATGTCCCATTGGGCTCAGAGTGTGGACAGGGCTGGGGACTGCCAATGTCCCATTGGGCTCAACGTGTGGACAGGGCTGGGGACTGTCGATGTCCCATTGGGCTCAGAGTGTGGACAGGGCTGGGGACTGCCGATGTCCCATTGGGCTCAGAGTGTGGACAGGGCTGGGGACTGCCAATGTCCCATTGGGCTCAGAGTGTGGACAGGGCTGGGGACTGCCGATGTCCCATTGGGCTCAGAGTGTGGACAGGGCTGGGGACTGTCGATGTCCCATTGGGCTCAGAGTGGGGACAGGGCTGGGGACTGCCGATGTCCCATTGGGCTCAACGTGTGGACAGGGCTGGGGACTGCCGATGTCCCATTGGGCTCAGAGTGTGGACAGGGCTGGGGACTGCCGATGTCCCATTGGGCTCAATGTGTGGACAGGGCTGGGGACTGCCAATGTCCCATTGGGCTCAGAGTGGGGACAGGGCTGGGGACTGCCAATGTCCCATTGGGCTCAATGTGTGGACAGGGCTGGGGACTGCCAATGTCCCATTGGGCTCAGAGTGGGGACAGGGCTGGGGACTGCCGATGTCCCATTGGGCTCAACGTGTGGACAGGGCTGGGGACTGCCGATGTCCCATTGGGCTCAGAGTGTGGACAGGGCTGGGGACTGCCGATGTCCCATTGGGCTCAATGTGTGGACAGGGCTGGGGACTGCCAATGTCCCATTGGGCTCAGAGTGGGGACAGGGCTGGGGACTGCCAATGTCCCATTGGGCTCAATGTGTGGACAGGGCTGGGGACTGCCAATGTCCCATTGGGCTCAGAGTGGGGACAGGGCTGGGGACTGCCGATGTCCCATTGGGCTCAGAGTGTGGACAGGGCTGGGGACTGTCGATGTCCCATTGGGCTCAATGTGTGGACAGGGCTGGGGACTGCCAATGTCCCATTGGGCTCAGAGTGGGGACAGGGCTGGGGACTGCCAATGTCCCATTGGGCTCAATGTGTGGACAGGGCTGGGGACTGCCAATGTCCCATTGGGCTCAGAGTGGGGACAGGGCTGGGGACTGCCGATGTCCCATTGGGCTCAGAGTGTGGACAGGGCTGGGGACTGTCGATGTCCCATTGGGCTCAGAGTGTGGACAGGGCTGGGGACTGCCGATGTCCCATTGGGCTCAGAGTGTGGACAGGGCTGGGGACTGTCGATGTCCCATTGGGCTCAGAGTGTGGACAGGGCTGGGGACTGCCGATGTCCCATTGGGCTCAGAGTGTGGACAGGGCTGGGGACTGCCGATGTCCCATTGGGCTCAGAGTGTGGACAGGACTGGGGACTGCCGATGTCCCATTGGGCTCAGAGTGTGGACAGGGCTGGGGACTGTCGATGTCCCATTGGGCTCAATGTGTGGACAGGGCTGGGGACTGCCAATGTCCCATTGGGCTCAGAGTGGGGACAGGCTGGGGACTGCCAATGTCCCATTGGGCTCAGAGTGGGGACAGGGCTGGGGACTGCCGATGTCCCATTGGGCTCAGAGTGTGGACAGGGCTGGGGACTGCCGATGTCCCATTGGGCTCAGATTGTGGACAGGGCTGGGGACTCCTGATGTCCCATTGGGCTCAGAGTGTGGACAGGGCTGGGGACTGCCGATGTCCCATTGGGCTCAGAGTGTGGACAGGGCTGGGGACTGTCGATGTCCCATTGGGCTCAGAGTGTGGACAGGGCTGGGGACTGTCGATGTCCCATTGGGCTCAGAGTGGGGACAGGGCTGGGGACTGCCAATGTCCCATTGGGCTCAATGTGTGGACAGGGCTGGGGACTGTCGATGTCCCATTGGGCTCAGAGTGTGGACAGGGCTGGGGACTGCCGATGTCCCATTGGGCTCAGAGTGTGGACAGGGCTGGGGACTGCCGATGTCCCATTGGGCTCAATGTGTGGACAGGGCTGGGGACTGTCGATGTCCCATTGGGCTCAGAGTGGGGACAGGGCTGGGGACTGCCGATGTCCCATTGGGCTCAACGTGTGGACAGGGCTGGGGACTGCCGATGTCCCATTGGGCTCAGAGTGTGGACAGGGCTGGGGACTGCCGATGTCCCATTGGGCTCATAGATAAACTTCCTGTCACACAGCTCGCCTCCCTGGAGCTGCTCGACTGGAGTTGCTTTCATTGCTTCTGGAGCCAAAACAGAATTTCATCGAACACATCTTACCGTTAAAATTGACGTGATGAGATTACAACATGGAAGTGAAATTCCTCTCACAGAGACTGTTGGTGTTCAACTGAAGAACGGAGAAAGTAGACATTTTCAGAGTAAACAAACAGTCAAAATAAAGAGGATTGTTTTTCTATCATATCTCTCCGCTCCTCGACCTCCACTGGCTGGTGATGTTGTAGTTAACTTCCTGTCACACAGCTCACCTCCCTTTGAAATGTCAAGAACATCCGCTCTTCGACCTCTACTTGCTGGTTAAGTTGTAGTTAACTTCCTGTCACACAGCTCACCTCCCTTTGAAATGTCAACAACATCCACTCCTCGACCTCTACTTGCTGGTCATGTTGTAGTTAACTTCCTGTCACACAGCTCACCTCCCTTTGAAATGTCAACAACCTGATGTTTTCTCAACGTCCATGTTGTCGTAAGGTTCTGGCCAGCCCAGTCGTGAAAGCGGAGAGGTCACGTTGATGTCAAAACAACACAACCAAACGACCGCTAATTCTCCTACTGCACCTTGACCTCTCAGTCAGCGGTGATAACCAACCTGATTTAAAACATAGCATTGACATAGCTGTGTGATGTCTTGTTGATTTAGTGTGTTATTATTGGCCTGGAATTAGAGATATACTCATGTACATGTAGCTGGGAAAACACCTTTCAGACTCCCTGTGTCACAGCACGGGGGGGCACCTTCCCCCCACCTTTCAGACTCCCTGTCCCACAGCACGGGGGGGGGTACCTTCCCCCCCACCATTCAGACTCCATGTCCCACAGCACGGGGGGGCACCTTCCCCCCACCTTTCAGACTCCATGTCCCACAGCACGGGGGGGCACCTTCCCCCCACCTTTCAGACTCCCTGTCCCACAGCACGGGGGGGCACCTTCCCCCCACCTTTCAGACTCCCTGTCCCACAGCACGGGGGGGCACCTTCCCCCCACCTTTCAGACTCCCTGTCCCACAGCACGGGGGGGCACCTTCCCCCCACCTTTCAGACTCCATGTCCCACAGCACGGGGGGGGGCACCTTCCCCCCACCTTTCAGACTCCCTGTCCCACAGCACGGGGGGGCACCTTCCCCCCACCTTTCAGACTCCATGTCCCACAGCACGGGGGGGGCACCTTCCCCCCACCTTTCAGACTCCCTGTCCCACAGCACGGGGGGGCACCTTCCCCCCACCTTTCAGACTCCCTGTCCCACAGCACGGGGGGCACCTTTCCCCCCACCTTTCAGGCTCCCTGTCCCACAGCACGGGGGCACCTTCCCCCCCACCTTTCAGAATCCCTGTCCCACAGCACGGGGGGGGGTACCTTCCCCCCCACCATTCAGACTCCATGTCCCACAGCACGGGGGCACCTTCCCCCCACCTTTCAGACTCCCTGTCCCACAGCAGGGGGGGGGTACCTTCCCCCCCACCATTCAGACTCCATGTCCCACAGCACGGGGGCACCTTCCCCCCACCTTTCAGACTCCCTGTCCCACAGCAGGGGGGGGTACCTTCCCCCCCACCATTCAGACTCCATGTCCCACAGCACGGGGGGGCACCTTCCCCCCACCTTTCAGACTCCATGTCCCACAGCACGGGGGGGCACCTTCCCCCCACCTTTCAGACTCCCTGTCCCACAGCACGGGGGGGGGTACCTTCCCCCCCACCTTTCACACTCCCTGTCCCACAGCACGGGGGGGCACCTTCCCCCCACCATTCAGACTCCATGTCCCACAGCACAGGGGCACCTTCCCCCCACCTTTCAGACTCCATGTCCCACAGCAGGGGGGGGGGTACCTTCCCCCCCACCATTCAGACTCCCTGTCCCACAGCACGGGGGGGGGGGGTACCTTCCCCCCCACCTTTCAGACTCCCTGTCCCACAGCACAGGGGGGGGGGGGGGTACCTTCCCCCCCACCTTTCAGACTCCATGTCCCACAGCACGGGGGGGGCACCTTCCCCCCACCTTTCAGACTCCCTGTCCCACAGTACGGGGGGCACCTTCCCCCCACCTTTCAGACTCCCTGTCCCACAGCACGAGGGGCACCTCCCCCCCCACCTTTCAGACTCCCTGTCCCACAGCACGGGGGGGGCACCTTTCCCCCCACCTTTCAGGCTCCCTGTCCCACAGCACGAGGGGCACCTCCCCCCCCACCTTTCAGACTCCCTGTCCCACAGCACGGGGGGGGGGCACCTTTCCCCCCACCTTTCAGGCTCCCTGTCCCACAGCACGGGGGGCACCTCCCCCCCACCTTTCACACTCCCTGTCCCACAGTACGGGGGGGGGCACCTTCCCCCCCACCTTTCAGAACCCCTGTCCCACAGCACGGGGGGGCACCTTCCCCCCACCTTTCAGGCTCCCTGTCCCACAGTACGGGGGGCACCTTCCCCCCCACCTTTCAGACGCCCTGTCCCACAGCACGGGGGGGTACCTTCCCCCCCACCATTCAGACGCCCTGTCCCACAGTACGGGGGGGGCACCTTCCCCCCCAATTTTCAGACGCCCTGTCCCACAGCACGGGGGGGGGGCACCTTCCCCCCCACCTTTCAGACACCCTGTCCCACAGCACGGGGCACCTCCCCCCCCACCTTTCAGACTCCCTGTCCCACAGCACGGGGGCACCTCCCCCCCCACCTTTCAGACTCCCTGTCCCACAGCACGGGGGCACCTTCCCCCCCACCTTTCAGACGCCCTGTCCCACAGCACGGGGGGGCACCTTCCCCCCCACCTCTACTCACTCTACACCAGTGTTTCCCCAACCCTGGTCCTTCAGTTCGGTTATACAAGGCCATGTTGAGTCCACCTTCACCTCTTCCACCCCCGTCTGGTTTGGGTCTGCCGTCAGCCTCGCTCCAAGGTGCAAACCGCAGAGCTGATGTCTGATCTGCTGAGAGGGTCATCGGCTGTCACCTGCCCCTTTCCAACGGTGATCTGCACGACTCCAGGACAAGGTAACCGTGCAGGAAAGACCGACCACACCCCATCTTCCAAACACTCCCTGTGCAAACAGTTGAGGTCAACCACGACCAAAATCCTCCCTCGTTAAGCTGCCGTCGGGCTCGTTAGGGATGAAGAGACTTTTCTCTGAGTCGAACCCTTCACCTTGTCACCACTGAGCTGGAATATTAATGACTGCGCTATACTGAATTAGCACTATGTAAATCTCTGCACAACACTGTATATATATTTACATTTACATTTTAGTCGTTTAGCAGACACTCTTATCCAGAGCGACTTACAGTAGTGAATGCATACATTTCATTTTCATTTCATACATTTTTTTTTTTTTTTTTTGTATTGGTCCCCCGTGGGAATCGAACCCACAACCCTGGCGTTGCACACACCATGCTCTACCAACTGAGCTACAGACAGGTCCAGCTATATATACAGACAGGTCTAGCGTGATTACGTCCAGGCAGCACACCACCTCTGGAGTACAATCTGATTTACAGTGGGGATGAAGCTAAATATGCAGAGATGATTGTTTTATGTTCACTGTGTTAATGATGCATATTCTATATGTTTTTAGTATGTTTACTGTTTGTCTGTATTCTATCTGTACATTGTCTATTGTTGGCAGCACCTATTCACTAAGTTACTTTAGGGGTATGGGTAAATGTGCTATTCACTAAGTTACTTTAGGGGTATGGGTAAATGTGCTATTCACTAAGTTACTTTAGGGGTATGGGTAAATGTGCTATTCACTAAGTTACTTTAGGGGTATGGGTAAATGTATTATTCACTTAGTCACATTAGGGGTATGGGTAAATGTGCTATTCACTAAGTTACTTTAGAGGTATGGGTAAATGTGCTATTCACTAAGTTACTTTAGAGGTATGGGTAAATGTGCTATTCACTAAGTTACTTTAGGGGTATGGGTAAATGTGCTATTCACTAAGTTACTTTAGAGGTATGGGTAAATGTGCTATTCACTAAGTCACTTTAGGGGTATGGGTAAATGTGCTATTCACTAAGTTACTTTAGGGGTATGGGTAAATGTGCTATTCACTAAGTTACTTTAGGGGTATGGGTAAATGTGCTATTCACTAAGTTACTTTAGAGGTATGGGTAAATGTGCTATTCACTAAGTTACTTTAGGGGTATGGGTAAATGTGCTATTCACTAAGTTACTTTAGAGGTATGGGTAAATGTGCTATTCACTAAGTTACTTTAGAGGTATGGGTAAATGTGCTATTCACTAAGTTACTTTAGAGGTATGGGTAAATGTGCTATTCACTAAGTCTGGATGCCTGGTGCATGGAGCCGGGACAGGTGTCCCCAGACTGGTGACAAGCACCTCAGGGCGAGTGCGGGGAGCAGGCACAGGACGCACTGGACCGTGGAGGCGCACTGGAGGTCTGGAGCATAGAGCTGGCACAACCCGTCCTGGCTGGATGCTCACTTTCGCACGGCAAGTGCGAGGAGCGCCGGCACCGAGCGCACCGGGCTGTGAATGAGCACTGGAGACACAGTGCGTATCACCGCATAACATGGCGCCTGAACGGTCACACGCTCCTTAAAGCGAGTACGGGGAGTTGGTTCTGGTCTGAAACCTGGCTCCGCCAACCACCCCGTGTGCCCCCCCCCCCAATTTTTTTTATTGGGGTTTCTGTGGCCTTCCTCCACGACTTCGTTGCTGTCCCTCCTTCGCTGCTTCCGCCTGCTTCCACGGCAGGCTCTTATCTCCTGCCACTATTTCGTCCCAAGTCCAGGATATTCTCTCCCTAAGCTCCTCCACAGACCAGGATGCCATCATCTCCCAGGGGCCTGCTGCTTGGTCCTTTGTAGATGGGATATTCTGTGACGTTCGTTATAATAATAATGATCGGACCAAGGCGCAGCGTGAGTAGCGTTCCACATAATTTATTAGAAAGTGAAACTTTAGAAAAATACAAAACAAATAAAGAATAAACGAACCGTGACTACAATGAAACTACACATAAACAATATCCCATAACCCACAAGTGAAAAACAAGCTATTTAAGTATGATCCCCAATTAGAGACAACGATTACCAGCTGCCTCTAATTGGAAATCATATAAACCTAGAACCCCACATAGAAATAATATACTAGACTAGCCCCCCTCCCCCAGTCACGCCCTGACCTACTCTATCATAGAAAATAAGAGCTTTCTATGGTCAGGACGTGACAGTAAGTCACTTTAGGGGTATGGGTAAATGTGCTATTCACTAAGTTACATTAGGGGTATGGGTAAATGTGCTATTCACCAAGTCCCTTTAGGGGTGTGGGTAAATGTGCTATTCACTAAGTCACTTTAGGGGTGTGGGTAAATGTGCTATTCACTAAGTCACTTTAGGGGTGTGGGTAAATGTGCTATTCACTAAGTCACATTAGGGGTATGGGTAAAGTTGCTTGGTGAATAAAGTGGTTGTGATTCTGATGTAATCTCATCAGCCAGTTATCTGAAGTCATTAAACACCTGATTGGACCTGGGCTCCCGAGTGGCACAGCGGTCTAAGGCACTACAGACTCTGGTTCGATTCCAGGCTGTATCACAGTGGTCTAAGGCACTACAGACTCTGGTTCGATTCCAGGCTGTATCACAGCGGTCTAAGGCACTACAGACTCTGGTTCGATTCCAGGCTGTATCACAGCGGTCTAAGGCACTACAGACTCTGGTTCGATTCCAGGCTGTATCACAGCGGTCTAAGGCACTACAGACTCTGGTTCGATTCCAGGCTGTATCACAGCGGTCTAAGGCACTACAGACTCTGGTTCGATTCCAAGCTGTATCACAGCGGTCTAAGGCACTACAGACTCTGGTTCGATTCCAAGCTGTATCACAGCGGTCTAAGGCACTACAGACTCTGGTTCGATTCCAAGCTGTATCACAGCGGTCTAAGGCACTACAGACTCTGGTTCGATTCCAGGCTGTATCACAACCGGCCGTGATTGGGAGTCCCATAGGGCGGCACACAATTGGCCCAGCGTTGTCCAGGTTTGGCCGGGGTAGGTCGTCCTTGTAAATAATAATTTGTTCTTAACTGACTTGTCTAATTAAATAAAGGTTAAATACGGCCCATGTCTAACCTTTCTCTCTGTACTAAATGTCCCAGACTGTACATCTAGTCTTCAAACTATCTAACTAATATCAATCTATGGAATAAGATATGTAGTTATGCTGTATGGACCTTTACCAACAGATGGCCTGAAGGTTCTGCTTCCTGATACTTTGAATTGACAAGACCTATTCATAACCAATGTTATGATGTTCCAGGCATTTTCCTCTCACGAAAGTACTGTCTATTTTTGAACTCTCACATCCATGCTTGACCTCAACGGGCTGATTGTTTAATGAAAGTGAGAAGAACAAGGCATTGTTGCTAGCGCTCTGGCTTCAGTAAATGTGTTTGTTGGTTGTTTTGACTGACACTAAATTGGGGTTCAATGCTAGAGGTCCTCAAGTCACGCCATGTCTCAATGAACCGTTCATTCAGAACTGGCAATAAAGCAGCCACTCAATACAACGGCCACTCTTCCTTTCAGAACAGGCAATACAACAGCCACTCTTCCTTTCAGAACAGGCAATACAACAGCCACTCTTCCTTTCAGAACAGACAATACAACGGCCACTCTTCCTTTCAGAACAGGCAATACAACGGCCACTCTTCCTTTCAGAACAGGCAATACAACAGCCACTCTTCCTTTCAGAACAGGCAATACAACAGCCACTCTTCCTTTTTGAACAGACAATACAACAGCCACTCTTCCTTTTTGAACAGACAATACAACAGCCACTCTTCCTTTCAGAACAGACAATACAACAGCCACTCTTCCTTTCAGAACAGACAATACAACAGCCACTCTTCCTTTTTGAACAGGCAATAAAGCAGCCACTCTTCCTTTTTGAACAGGCAATAAAGCAGCCACTCTTCCTTTTTGAACAGGCAATAAAGCAGCCACTCTTCCTTTTTGAACAGGCAATAAAGCAGCCACTCTTCCTTTTTGAACAGGCAATAAAGCAGCCACTCTTCCTTTCAGAACAGGCAATAAAGCAGCCACTCTTCCTTTCAGAACAGACAATACAACAGCCACTTGACCTGTAAAGGTATTTTCGCTTGACGAAGTTAAGTATGATGATAGCTACTGATTAGTTTTTTTTTTAGGGCGGTAAATCTAAGGTTTTCCAGCTTGCAGGTATGTTCTGTTCTTTGCCTGTTTAAGCAGCAGAAAGGGACCGGCTTACATAGCCAATCCTCTCTCTGTTTCTAGAAACCCACATGGCATCCATAAGATAACTCCACCACGTTTTCCATCTGCAGGCTTCTTGGTGAGCATCCATAAGATAACTCCACCACGTTTTCCATCTGCAGGCTTCTTGGTGATGGCTGCCCATGTCAGACCACGCTCCTTCATCTCCTTGTCATTTGTTCTTCTCGCCAGGGGGACAGGGGGACAGGGGGACAGAGGGACAGGGGGACAGAGGGACAGGGGGACAGAGGGACAGTGGGACAGAGGGACAGGGGGACAGGGGGACAGAGGGACAGAGGGACAGAGGGACAGGCCTATCGGACATGGTCATGTAAGGGAAGGAGGCAGGAGTCAGATGTTTCAATAGGTTGTTCTGACAGACTCGCACCAGTTTGTTTTGGCCCAACAGCCCCTGAAACAGCTGCAAGAGGCGCCCCAGGGTTTCTTTGAGAGAAGTGCTCCCCGGGGCTCTCTGTCTCTCCGCCTGTGAGGTTTGGACACGGAGCAGCCAACTAACGCTGAGCTCAGTTTTCAAATCTCCGTGTTCAGGCCGGGGTTCCCAATAAGAGTTTAGGTTGGACCGAGACAAGGGAAGTGCTGCCAGTAGCGCTGTGGGGATGCAGGACGGGACACAGAGCCCTTGTAGTGGATCAGTGGGACTTGGGTCTGACTCAAGACAGCTGCCTTTACTGGGACACTCAGTCCCAAATCTGTGTGAGCTGCAGGGAAGTCACATTGTGGTGGAGACTGTTACAGTAGACTGTTCCTAAAGCTAACTGGAGACTGTTCCTAAAGCTAACTGGAGACTGTTACTAAAACTAACTTGATACTGCTACTAAAGCTAACTGGAGACAATTAGTAAAGCTAACTGGAGACTGTTAGTATAACTAACTTGATACTGTTACTAAAGCTAACTGGAGACAGTTAGTAAAGCTAACTGGAGACTGTTAGTATAACCAACTTGATACTGTTACTAAAGCTAATTGGAGACTGTTAGTAAAGCTAACTGGAGACTGTTAGTAAAACTAACTTGATACTGTTACTAAAGCTAACTGGAGACTGTTAGTAAAACTAACTTGATACTGTTACTAAAGCTAACTGGAGACTGTTCCTAAAGCTAACTGGAGACTGTTCCTAAAGCTAACCGGAGATTGTTCCTAAAGCTAACTGGAGACTGTTAGTAAAACTAACTTGATACTGTTACTAAAGCTAACTGGAGACTGTTAGTAAAGCTAACTGGAGACTGTTAGTAAAACTAACTTGATACTGTTACTAAAGCTAACTGGAGACAGTTAGTAAAGCTAACTGGAGACTGTTAGTATAACCAACTTGATACTGTTACTAAAGCTAACTGGAGACTGTTAGTAAAGCTAACTGGAGACTGTTAGTAAAACTAACTTGATACTGTTACTAAAGCTAACTGGAGACTGTTCCTAAAGCTAACTGGAGACTGTTAGTAAAGCTAACTGGAGACTGTTAGTATAACTAACTTGATACTGTTACTAAAGCTAACTGGAGACTGTTAGTAAAGCTAACTGGAGACTGTTAGTAAAGCTAACTGGAGACTGTTAGTAAAACTAACTTGATACTGTTACTAAAGCTAACTGGAGACTGTTACTAAAGCTAACTGGAGACTGTTCCTGAAGCTAACTGGAGACTGTTCCTAAAGCTAACTGGAGACTGTTCCTAAAGCTAACTGGTGACTGTTCCTAAAGCTAACTGGTGACTGTTCCTAAAGCTAACTGGAGACTGTTCCTAAAGCTAACTGGAGACTGTTCCTAAAGCTAACTGGAGTCTGTTACTAAAGCTAACTGGAGACTGTTCCTAAAGCTAACTGGAGACTGTTCCTAAAGCTAACTGGTGACTGTTCCTAAAGCTAACTGGAGACTGTTCCTAAAGCTAACTGGAGACTGTTCCTAAAGCTAACTGGAGACTGTTCCTAAAGCTAACTGGAGACTGTTACTAAAGCTAACTGGAGACTGTTACTAAAGCTAACTGGAGACTGCTAGTAAAGCTAACTGGAGACTGTTAGTAAAGCTAACTGGAGACTGTTAGTAAAGCTAACTGGAGACTGTTAGTAAAACTAACTTGATACTGTTACTAAAGCTAACTGGAGACTGTTAGTAAAGCTAACTGGAGACTGTTAGTAAAACTAACTTGATACTGTTACTAAAGCTAACTGGAGACTGTTAGTAAAGTTAACTGGAGACTGTTAGTAAAACTAACTTGATACTGTTACTAAAGCTAACTGGAGACTGTTCCTAAAGCTAACTGGAGACTGTTCCTAAAGCTAACTGGAGACTGTTAGTAAAGATAACTGGAGACTGTTAGTATAACTTGATACTGTTACTAAAGCTAACTGGAGACTGTTAGTAAAGCTAACTGGAGACTGTTAGTAAAGCTAACTGGAGACTGTTAGTAAAACTAACTTGATACTGTTACTAAAGCTAACTGGAGACTGTTACTAAAGCTAACTGGAGACTGTTCCTGAAGCTAACTGGAGACTGTTCCTAAAGCTAACTGGAGACTGTTCCTAAAGCTAACTGGTGACTGTTCCTAAAGCTAACTGGTGACTGTTCCTAAAGCTAACTGGAGACTGTTCCTAAAGCTAACTGGAGACTGTTCCTAAAGCTAACTGGAGTCTGTTACTAAAGCTAACTGGAGACTGTTTCTAAAGCTAACTGGAGACTGTTACTAAAGCTAACTGGAGACTGTTAGTAAAGCTAACTGGAGACTGTTACTAAAGCTAACTGGAGACTGTTACTAAAGCTAACTGGAGACTGTTAGTAAAGCTAACTGGAGACTGTTACTAAAGCTAACTGGAGACTGTTAGTAAAGCTAACTGGAGACTGTTAGTAAAGCTAACTGGAGACTGTTAGTAAAGCTAACTGGAGACTGTTAGTAAAACTAACTTGATACTGTTACTAAAGCTAACTGGAGACTGTTAGTAAAGCTAACTGGAGACTGTTAGTAAAACTAACTTGATACTGTTACTAAAGCTAACTGGAGACTGTTAGTAAAGCTAACTGGAGACTGTTAGTAAAACTAACTTGATACTGTTACTAAAGCTAACTGGAGACTGTTCCTAAAGCTAACTGGTGACTGTTCCTAAAGCTAACTGGAGACTGTTACTAAAGCTAACTGGAGACTGTTACTAAAGCTAACTAGAGACTGTTACTAAAGCTAACTGGTGACTGTTCCTAAAGCTAACTGGAGACTGTTAGTAAAGTTAACTGGAGACTGTTAGTAAAACTAACTTGATACTGTTACTAAAGCTAACTGGAGACTGTTCCTAAAGCTAACTGGAGACTGTTCCTAAAGCTAACTGGAGACTGTTAGTAAAGATAACTGGAGACTGTTAGTATAACTTGATACTGTTACTAAAGCTAACTGGAGACTGTTAGTAAAGCTAACTGGAGACTGTTAGTAAAACTAACTTGATACTGTTACTAAAGCTAACTGGAGACTGTTACTAAAGCTAACTGGAGACTGTTCCTGAAGCTAACTGGAGACTGTTCCTAAAGCTAACTGGAGACTGTTCCTAAAGCTAACTGGTGACTGTTCCTAAAGCTAACTGGTGACTGTTCCTAAAGCTAACTGGAGACTGTTCCTAAAGCTAACTGGAGACTGTTCCTAAAGCTAACTGGAGTCTGTTACTAAAGCTAACTGGAGACTGTTCCTAAAGCTAACTGGAGACTGTTCCTAAAGCTAACTGGAGACTGTTACTAAAGCTAACTGGAGACTGTTAGTAAAGCTAACTGGAGACTGTTACTAAAGCTAACTGGAGACTGTTACTAAAGCTAACTGGAGACTGTTAGTAAAGCTAACTGGAGACTGTTAGTAAAGCTAACTGGAGACTGTTACTAAAGCTAACTGGAGACTGTTAGTAAAGCTAACTGGAGACTGTTACTAAAGCTAACTGGAGACTGTTAGTAAAGCTAACTGGAGACTGTTAGTAAAGCTAACTGGAGACTGTTAGTAAAGCTAACTGGAGACTGTTAGTAAAACTAACTTGATACTGTTACTAAAGCTAACTGGAGACTGTTAGTAAAGCTAACTGGAGACTGTTAGTAAAACTAACTTGATACTGTTACTAAAGCTAACTGGAGACTGTTCCTAAAGCTAACTGGTGACTGTTCCTAAAGCTAACTGGAGACTGTTACTAAAGCTAACTGGAGACTGTTACTAAAGCTAACTAGAGACTGTTACTAAAGCTAACTGGTGACTGTTCCTAAAGCTAACTGGAGACTGTTCCTAAAGCTAACTGGAGACTGTTCCTAAAGCTAACTGGAGACTGTTACTAAAGCTAACTGGAGACTGTTACTAAAGCTAACTGGAGACTGTTACTAAAGCTAACTGGAGACTGTTACTAAAGCTAACTGGAGACTGTTCCTGAAGCTAACTGGTGACTGTTAGTAAAGCTAACTGGTGACTGTTACTAAAGCTAACTGGAGACTTTTACTAAAGCTAACTGGAGACTGTTCCTGAAGCTAACTGGAGACTGTTCCTGAAGCTAACTGGTGACTGTTAGTAAAGCTAACTGGTGACTGTTAGTAAAGCTAACTGGAGACTGTTCTTAAAGCTAACTGGAGACTGTTCTTAAAGCTAACTGGAGACTGTTCCTAAAGCTAACTGGAGACTGTTCCTAAAGCTAACTGGAGACTGTTCCTATAGCTAACTGGAAACTGTTTTTAAAGCTAACTGGTGACTGTTCCTAAAGCTAACTGGAGACTGTTACTAAAGCTAACTGGTGACTATTACTGAAGCTAACTGGAGACTGTTACTAAAGCTAACTGGAGACTGTTACTAAAGCTAACTGGAGACTGTTACTAAAGCTAACTGGAGACTGTTCCTAAAGCTAACTGGAGACTGTTCCTAAAGCTAACTGGAGACTGTTCCTAAAGCTAACTGGAGAATATTACTGAAGCTAACTGGAGACTGTTACTAAAGCTAACTGGAGACTGTTCTTAAAGCTAACTGGTGACTGTTCCTAACTGGAGACTGTTACTAAAGCTAACTGGAGACTATTCCTAACTGGAGACTGTTACTAAAGCTAACTGGAGACTGTTCCTAACTGGAGACTGTTCCTAAAGCTAACTGGAGACTGTTCCTAAAGCTAACTGGTGACTGTTCCTAAAGCTAACTGGTGACTGTTCCTAAAGCTAACTGGAGACTGTTACTAAAGCTAACTGGAGACTGTTCCTAAAGCTAACTGGAGACTGTTCCTAAAGCTAACTGGAGACTGTTACTAAAGCTAACTCGAAAAGGATCAACTGGCCTTAGATAAACACTTCCACTATGAGACACGTTTTGAATACAGGCCCAGATCTACAATTCAGGTTAATAGCCAATAAACTGTTGAGTATGAACAAACAGTCTTGTTAACTTTACCATTAAAACAAACAGCTTACCAGATAGTGATCTGTTGTGGCCTGCCTGAGAGACAGATATGGTCAGGTTACCAAATATTGATTTGTCGAGGCCTGTCTATATGATATGATCAGGTTGCCAGATAGTGATCTGTCGAGGCCTGTCTATATGATATGATCAGGTTACCAGATAGTGATCTGTCGAGGCCTGTCTATATGATATGATCAGGTTACCAGATAGTGATCTGTTGAGGTCTGTCTGTATGATATGATCAGGTTGCCAGATATTGATCTGTCGAGGCCTGTCTATATGATATGATCAGGTTGCCAGATAGTGATCTGTCGAGGCCTGTCTATATGATATGATCAGGTTGCCAGATAGTGATCTGTCGAGGCATGTCTATATGATCAGGTTACCAGATAGTGAGTGATCTGTCGAGGCCTGTCTATATGATATGATCAGGTTACCAGATAGTGATCTGTAGAGGCCTGTCTATATGATATGATCAGGTTGCCAGATAGTGATCTGTCGAGGCCTGTCTATATGATATGATCAGGTTGCCAGATAGTGATCTGTCGAGGCCTGTCTGTATGATATGATCAGGTTTCCAGATAGTGATCTGTCGAGGCCTGTCTATATGATCAGGTTGCCAGATAGTGATCTGTCGAGCCCTGTCTATATGATATGATCAGGTTGCCAGATAGTGATCTGTCGAGGCCTGTCTATATGATATGATCAGGTTGCCAGATAGTGATCTGTAGAGGCCTGTCTATATGATATGATCAGGTTGCCAGATAGTGATCTGTCGAGGCCTGTCTATATGATATGATCAGGTTGCCAGATAGTGATCTGTCGAGGCCTGTCTGTATGATATGATCAGGTTGCCAGATAGTGATCTGTCGAGGCCTGTCTGTATGATATGATCAGGTTTCCAGATAGTGATCTGTCGAGGCCTGTCTATATGATCAGGTTGCCAGATAGTGATCTGTCGAGGCCTGTCTATATGATATGATCAGGTTGCCAGATAGTGATCTGTCGAGGCCTGTCTATATGATATTATCAGGTTGCCAGATAGTGATCTGTCGAGGCCTGTCTATATGATATGATCAGGTTGCCAGATAGTGATCTGTCGAGGCCTGTCTATATGATATGATCAGGTTGCCAGATAGTGATCTGTCGAGGCCTGTCTGTATGATATGATCAGGTTTCCAGATAGTGATCTGTCGAGGCCTGTCTATATGATCAGGTTGCCAGATAGTGATCTGTCGAGGCCTGTCTATATGATATGATCAGGTTGCCAGATAGTGATCTGTAGAGGCCTGTCTATATGATATGATCAGGTTGCCAGATAGTGATCTGTCGAGGCCTGTCTATATGATATGATCAGGTTGCCAGATTGTGATCTGTCGAGGCCTGTCTGTATGATATGATCAGGTTGCCAGATAGTGATCTGTCGAGGCCTGTCTGTATGATATGATCAGGTTTCCAGATAGTGATCTGTCGAGGCCTGTCTATATGATCAGGTTGCCAGATAGTGATCTGTCGAGCCCTGTCTATATGATATGATCAGGTTGCCAGATAGTGATCTGTCGAGGCCTGTCTATATGATATGATCAGGTTGCCAGATAGTGATCTGTCGAGGCCTGTCTATATGATATGATCAGGTTGCCAGATATTGATCTGTCGAGGCCTGTCTATATGATATGATCAGGTTGCCAGATAGTGATCTGTCGAGGCCTGTCTATATGATATGATCAGGTTGCCAGATATTGCCTGTCTATATGATATGATCATCAGACTCAGTCCAGCTGTATCAACTGGCATTAACAAGTTATTGTTAAATACAAACCTGGCAGATATAATAATCTCTTTGATGTTTCAAAAGCCATTTTTGTTTTTGTCATTTAGCAGGTGCTCTTATCCAGGGTGACTTACAGTAGTGAGTGCATACATTTTTTTTTTTTAATTCATACTGGTCCCCCGTGGGAATCGAACCCACAACCCTGGCGTTGCAAACACCATGCTCTACCAACTGAGCCAAGCCTGGCTGTCTAACTAATTTCAACAGCAATATGGCCAAACAAGACAATGAAAGACAATGAAAGACAATGAAAGACAATGAAAGACAATTGAAGACAATGGAAGCAGGTGACGAGTGGACTGGCACCCAGTCGAGGCTAATGGGACATAACATTATTGCCTTTGTAAGACTTTCTCTCTCATTTATTCTACGTGTTGACATCCAGCATTTCCAAACATCAGTCATATTCATTATATTACAGCTGTTAAAGTAGTTCTGAATCCACACAGCCTTTGAAAAACGGTCCTTTAGTTGTGGCTTTGTATAGCTTTGACTCTGTCATTGACTTTGGTGTAACTAAATACATCCCAAAATGCGCACCCCTATTCCCCCTATGTAGTGCACTACTTTTGACCAGGGCCCTTAGGTGTCTGATCTAAAGTTGTGTACTATATAGGGAATAGGGTGCTGTTTAGGACACAGTCACTGTCTCTTGTAATAGAGCTGGACTGTCATGGCGTTCCTTTTGAATGACTGAAAGATTTCATCTTCAACTTGACACACGTACGGCCGCCAGTTTACCCAAGCTGCTTTGTAACACGATGAATGGATTGGAAGCTTTCTGAAGACAGACAGCCCAGCACATAGTCATCAAGTTGGTTATGGGACGATGTCTTTGTGTCCAAGGGACTGGCTGTTCTGCCTGTTGGTTATGGGACGATGTCTTTGTGTCCAAGGGACTGAATGTGGCTGTGCCTTTGGGGCTGATAACCCATTTTACAATACAAGCCACAGAGGAAATACAGTACTCTACCACTACTAATACAGTACTCTGCTCTACTAATACAGTACTCTACCACTACTAATACAGTACTCTGCTCTACTAATACAGTACTCTGCTCTACTAATACAGTACTCTACCACTACTAATACCGTATTCTGCACTACTAATACAGTACTCTGCTCTACTAATACAGTACTCTACCACTACTAATACAGTACTCTACCACTACTAATACAGTACTCTACCACTACTAATACAGTACTCTGCTCTACTAATACAGTACTCTACCACTACTAATACCGTATTCTGCTCTACTAATACAGTACTCTGCTCTACTAATACAGTACTCTACCACTACTAATACCGTATTCTGCTCTACTAATACAGTACTCTGCTCTACTAATACAGTACTCTACCACTACTAATACCGTATTCTGCTCTACTAATACAGTACTCTGCTCTACTAATACAGTACTCTGCTCTACTAATACAGTACTCTGCTCTACTAATACAGTACTCTACTCTACTAATACAGTACTCTACTCTACTAATACAGTACTCTACTCTACTAATACAGTACTCTGCTCTACTAATACAGTACTCTGCTCTACTAATACAGTACTCTGCTCTACTAATACAGTACTCTACTCTACTAATACAGTACTCTACCCCTACTAATACAGTACTCTACTCTACTAATACAGTACTCTACCACTACTAATACCGTATTCTGCTCTACTAATACAGTACTCTACCACTACTAATACCGTATTCTGCACTACTAATACAGTACTCTGCTCTACTAATACAGTACTCTGCTCTACTAATACAGTACTCTGCTCTACTAATACAGTACTCTGCTCTACTAATACAGTACTCTACTCTACTAATACAGTACTCTACTCTACTAATACAGTACTCTGCTCTACTAATACAGTACTCTACCACTACTAATACCGTATTCTGCTCTACTAATACAGTACTCTGCTCTACTAATACAGTACTCTACTCTACTAATACAGTACTCTACTCTACTAATACAGTACTCTACCACTACTAATACCGTATTCTGCACTACTAATACAGTACTCTGCTCTACTAATACAGTACTCTACTCTACTAATACAGTACTCTACTCTACTAATACAGTACTCTACCACTACTAATACCGTATTCTGCTCTACTAATACAGTACTCTGCTCTACTAATACAGTACTCTACCACTACTAATACAGTACTCTGCTCTACTAATACAGTACTCTACCACTACTAATACCGTATTCTGCTCTACTAATACAGTACTCTGCTCTACTAATACAGTACTCTACCACTACTAATACAGTACTCTGCTCTACTAATACAGTACTCTGCTCTACTAATACAGTACTCTACTCTACTAATACAGTACTCTACCACTACTAATACCGTATTCTACTCTACTAATACAGTACTCTGCTCTACTAATACAGTACTCTACTCTACTAATACAGTACTCTACTCTACTAATACAGTACTCTACTCTACTAATACAGTACTCTGCTCTACTAATACAGTACTCTGCTCTACTAATACAGTACTCTACCACTACTAATACAGTACTCTGCTCTACTAATACAGTACTCTGCTCTACTAATACAGTACTCTACCACTACTAATACAGTACTCTGCTCTACTAATACAGTACTCTGCTCTACTAATACAGTACTCTGCTCTACTAATATAGTACTCTGCTCTACTAATACAGTACTCTGCTCTACTAATACAGTACTCTACCACTACTAATACCGTATTCTGCTCTACTAATACAGTACTCTGCTCTACTAATACAGTACTCTGCTCTACTAATACAGTACTCTACTCTACTAATACAGTACTCTACTCTACTAATACAGTACTCTACTCTACTAATACAGTACTCTGCTCTACTAATACAGTACTCTACCACTACTAATACAGTACTCTGCTCTACTAATACAGTACTCTGCTCTACTAATACAGTACTCTGCTCTACTAATATAGTACTCTGCTCTACTAATACAGTACTCTACTCTACTAATACAGTACTCTACTCTACTAATACAGTACTCTGCTCTACTAATACAGTACTCTGCTCTACTAATACAGTACTCTACTCTACTAATACAGTACTCTGCTCTACTAATACAGTACTCTACTCTACTAATACAGTACTCTGCTCTACTAATACAGTACTCTACTCTACTAATACAGTACTCTACTCTACTAATACAGTACTCTGCTCTACTAATACAGTACTCTACTCTACTAATACAGTACTCTACTCTACTAATACAGTACTCTACTCTACTAATACAGTACTCTACCACTACTAATTCAGTACTCTGCTCTACTAATACAGTACTCTACTCTACTAATACAGTACTCTACTCTACTAATACAGTACTCTACCCCTACTAATACAGTACTCTACTCTACTAATACAGTACTCTACTCTACTAATACAGTACTCTACTAATACAGTACTCTACTCTACTAATACAGTACTCTACTAATACAGTACTCTACTCTACTAATACAGTACTCTGCTCTACTAATACAGTACTCTGCTCTACTAATACAGTACTCTACTAATACAGTACTCTGCTCTACTAATACAGTACTCTACCACTACTAATACAGTACTCTACTCTACTAATACAGTACTCTGCTCTACTAATACAGTACTCTACTAATACAGTACTCTGCTCTACTAATACAGTACTCTACTCTACTAATACAGTACTCTACCCCTACTAATACAGTACTCTACTACTACTAATACAGTACTCTACTCTACTAATACAGTACTCTACTCTACTCTACTAATACAGTACTCTACTCTACTAATACAATACTTTACCACTACTTTTTAAAAGGGGAACAATAGTTTATAGTTGTATTAATTACCTAAGAGACATACAGTAGTAGAGAGATCAGAGGAGACAGAGTAGAGAGATCAGAAGAGACAGTATAGAGAGACAGAGTAGAGAGATCAGAAGACAGTATAGAGAGATCAGAAGACAGTATAGAGAGACAGAGTAGAGAGATCAGAAGAGACAGTATAGAGAGATCAGAAGACAGTATAGAGAGACAGAGTAGAGAGATCAGAAGACAGTATAGAGAGACAGAGTAGAGAGATCAGAAGAGACAGTATAGAGAGATCAGAAGACAGTATAGAGAGACAGAGTAGAGAGATCAGAAGAGACAGTATAGAGAGACAGAGTAGAGAGATCAGAAGAGACAGTATAGAGAGATCAGAGTAGAGAGATCAGAAGAGACAGTATAGAGAGATCAGAAGAGACAGTATAGAGAGACAGAGTAGAGAGATCAGAAGAGACAGTATAGAGAGACAGAGGACAGAGATCAGAAGAGACAGTATAGAGAGATCAGAAGACAGTATAGAGAGACAGAGTAGAGAGATCAGAAGACAGTATAGAGAGACAGAGTAGAGAGATCAGAAGAGACAGAGTAGAGAGACAGAGTAGAGAGATCAGAAGAGACAGAGTAGAGAGATCAGAAGACAGTGTAGAGAGAGCAGAAGAGACAGTATAGAGAGACAGTATAGAGAGACAGTATAGAGAGACAGAGGACAGAGATCAGAAGACAGTATAGAGAGACAGAGTAGAGAGATCAGAAGAGACAGTATAGAGAGACAGAGTAGAGAGATCAGAAGAGACAGTATAGAGAGAGCAGACGTTGGGTGTATATGTTTCCGCTCCAACAGACTCCCTGCCAGTAAACACACTAGATCGTTATCATGATAAATCATTGACTTATTCCCTGCGCGACTGTCATATACCGTTTCTTGGAAATAATAAATGATTGAAATGTTTCATCACCTTTTATTGTCTTTATATTTCAGTCAGGTTTCATAAGTCAGATTTTTGTTACAATCATCAGTTGGACTGTTGAACCCATTGTAGAACTGGCCCTAGGGCAATTCTGGCAAATGCCAGATGGGCTGGTCCATCTTTAACTCAGTGGGTCGGTCTAAATTGGGATTTAGAGCAAAATGATCATTATTATTTGACTAATTATAGGAGCCAAGAGGAAAGAAATCGGATAGTGTGGTGGCCTCGGGGGGGGGGGGGGGGGGAAATGAACTGAAATGCCTGGATTGATTTCTGGTCCGAGTCCACCCCTGGTTGAACTCTTGGCTGCTCTTTCTTAGAAAACATCAACATAACACTGAGAGATTACTGTATTTTAGACATAACTACAGTACACCTGTTACTATGCAGATTACTGTATTTTAGACATAACTACAGTACACCTGTTACTATGCAGATTACTGTATTTTAGACATAACTACAGTACACCTGTTACTATGCAGATTACTGTATTTTAGACATAACTACAGTACACCTGTTACTATGTAGATTACTGTATTTTAGACATAACTACAGTACACCTGTTACTATGCAGATTACTGTATTTTAGACATAACTACAGTACACCTGTTACTATGCAGATTACTGTATTTTAGACATAACTACAGTACACCTGTTACTATGCAGATTACTGTATTTTAGACATAACTACAGTACACTTGTTACTATGCAGATTACTGTATTTTAGACATAACTACAGTACACCTGTTACTATGTAGATTACTGTATTTTAGACATAACTACAGTACACCTGTTACTATGTAGATTACTGTATCTAGTACACAACTACAGTACACCTGTTACTATGCAGATTACTGTATCTAGTACATAACTACAGTACACCTGTTACTATGTAGATTACTGTATCTAGTACATAACTACAGTACACCTGTTACTATGTAGATTACTGTATCTAGTACACAACTACAGTACACCTGTTACTATGCAGATTACTGTATCTAGTACATAACTACAGTACACCTGTTACTATGTAGATTACTGTATCTAGTACATAACTACAGTACACCTGTTACTATGTAGATTACTGTATCTAGTACATAACTACAGTACACCTGTTACTATGTAGATTACTGTATCTAGTACATAACTACAGTACACCTGTTGCTATGCAGATTACTGTATCTAGTACACAACTACAGTACACCTGTTACTATGTATGGTGTGTATGGTGTGTGTGTGTGTATGGTGTGTATGGTGTGTGTGTGTGGGTGTGTTGTGTGTGTGTGTGGTGTGTGTGTGTGTTGTTGTGGGTGTGTGTGTGTGTGTGTATGGTGTGTGTGTGTGTGTGTGTGTGTGTGTGTGTGTGTGTGTGTGTATGGTGTGTGTGTATGGTGTGTGTGTGTGTGGTGTGTGTGTGTGGTGTGTGTGTATGGTGTGTGTGTGTATGGTGTGTGTGTGTGTGTTGTGTGTGTGTGGTGTGTGTATGGTGTGTGTGTATGGTGTGTGTGTGTGTGTGTGTGTGTGTGTGTGTGTGTGTGTATGGTGTGTGTGTATGGTGTGTGTGTGTGTGGTGTGTGTGTGTGGTGTGTGTGTATGGTGTGTGTGTGTATGGTGTGTGTGTGTGTTGTGTGTGTGTGCGGTGTGTGTATGGTGTGTGTGTATGGTGTGTGTGGTGTGTGTATGGTGTGTGTGTGTATGGTGTGTGTGTGTGTTGTGTGTGTGTGTGGTGTGTGTATGGTGTGTGTGTATGGTGTGTGTGGTGTGTGTGTGTGGTGTGTGTGTGTGTGTGTGTGTGTGTGTATGGTGTGTGTGTATGGTGTGTGTGTGTGTGGTGTGTGTGTGTGGTGTGTGTGTATGGTGTGTGTGTGTATGGTGTGTGTGTGTGTTGTGTGTGTGTGGTGTGTGTATGGTGTGTGTGTATGGTGTGTATGGTGTGTGTGTGTGTGTGTTGTGTGTGTGTGGTGTGTGTATGGTGTGTGTGTATGGTGTGTGTGTGTGTTGTGTGTGTGTGGTGTGTGTATGGTGTGTGTGTATGGTGTGTGTGTATGGTGTGTGTGTGTGTGTGTGTGTATGGTGTGTGTATGGTGTGTGTGTGTTGTGTGTGTATGGTGTGTGTATGGTGTGTGTGTGTGTGGTGTGTGTGTGTGTGTGTGTGTGTTATACTCTGGTAATAAATGTGTACTACTGTAGGTCAATAGGATCTGTGCTCCTTCAGAATCCCTGATAGAAGTTATATATTTTCTCTGTCTCTCAGACGGTGTGACCAGACAGACATTACCTGGACATAAAGGCTCACCTTGAGAGACGTTTTACGTGTCCCCCCAAACGATTGTGTTTTTTTTGTTCGTTGATTTGGGTTGTTTGTAAAAAAAAAATGTTTTATAACTTATTTTGTACATAATGTTGTCGCTACTGTTTCTTATGACCGAAAATAACTTCTGGACATCAGGACTGAGATTACTCACCACGGACTGGCAGAATCCTTTTTCTTCTTTTAAATAGTCTGACGAGCCCGATGCGAATGTTATACTGCTCTCCCGGGACGGAGGGTCGGGGCTGCCTTCTGAAAATTCGTAGACGATCGAATAAACCCTCCACTTCCTTCCATTCTGCTTGCGAACGTGCTAATCTTTGCAGAATAAAATCGATGACCTACGCGGAAGATTAACCTACCAACGGGACATTCAAAACGGTAACATCTTACGCTTCACGGAGTCGTGGCTGAACGACGACATTGTCAACATACAGCTGGCTGGTATTACGCTGTACCGGCAGGATAGAACAGCGGCGTCTGGTAAGACAAGGGACGGCGGACTATGTATTTCTGTAAATAACAGCTGGTGCACGATATCTAAGGAAGTTCTGAGCTATTGCTCGCCTGAGGTAGAGTATCTCATGATAATCTGTAGACCACACTATCTACCTAGAGAGTTTTCATCTGTATTTTTCGTAGCTGTTTTACATACCACCACAGACTGATGCTGGCACTAAGACAGCATTGAAGGAGCTGTATTTCGCCATAAGCAAACAGGAAAACGCTCATTCAGAGGTGGTGCTCCTAGTGGCCGGGGACTTTAATTTCAGGGAAACTTAAATCTGTTTTACCAAATTTCTATCAGCATGTTAAATGTGCAACCAGAGGAAAAAAACTCTGGACCACCTTTACTCCACATACAGAGAAGCATACAAAGCTCTCCCTCACCCTCCATTTAGCAAATCTGACCATAATTCTATCCTCCTCATTCCTGCTTACAAACAAAAATTTAAGCAGGAAGCACTAGTGACCAGACCAATAAAAAAAGTGTTCAGTTGAAGCAGATGCTAAACTACAGGACTGTTTCGCTAGCACAGACTGGAATATGTTACGGAATTCCTCCGATGGCATTGAGGAGTACATTAAATCAGTCATTGGCTTCATCAATAAGGGCATCGATGACGTCGTCCTCACAGTGACTGTTCGTACATACCCCAACCAGAAGCCATGGACTACAGGCAAGATCCGCACAAAGCTAAAGGTAAGAGCTGCCGCTTTCAAGGAGCGAGACTTTAACCCGGAAGCTTATAAGAAATCCTGCTATGCCCTCCGACAAACCATCAAACAGGCAAAGCATCAGTACAGGACTAAGATCGAATCGTACTTCACCGGCTCCGACGCTCGTTGGATGTGGCAGGGGTTGCAAACCATTACAGACTACAAAGGGAAGCACAGCCGAGAGCTTCTATTTTGTTGCCTTACATCCTGGAATTAAAATACATTTTTTGGGGGGTTTCGTATCATTTGATTTACACAACATGCCTACCACTTTGAAGATGCTGTCACAGTTGACTTGGACTGGTGTAAGGCGGAATCAGATGCAGGAGACAGGTGCTGGAGTTGAGTGTCCCTTTTAATAATTTGACACACAAAAAACAAAACCCCGAGGCACAGGGCGCTACAGACAGACTGCCTGGGAAAAACGCATTCCCGATATGGCGAACAAACTATAAATATTAGCGGCACAAAAAGGCACGGGGCGCAGCCCGGTAAATTCTCTCCTCCTTAAACTGTCAGATAACAAACCCGTAATAAAAACACGGACCACCGTCCTGAGTGGACAATCAACAATCCCGCACAAAATCCCAACTGAAAACACACCTTAAATAAATCCCCACTAATGACAACACAAAACAGGTGCGGAACAGACAGACAAAACTAAACGACAGAAACAACGATCGATGGCAGCTAATAGGCCGGCGACGACGACCGCTGAGCGCCGCCCGACCGAGGAGGGGCGCCACTTTCGTTGGATCCTGTGACAGATGCTAAATATTTTTTTATTGTGAACCAAACAAGAAATAAGACAAAAAACAGAAAACCTGAGCGTGCATAACTATTCACCCCCCCAAAGTCAATACTTTGTAGAGCCACCTTTTGCAGCAATTACAGCTACAAGTCTCTTGGGGTATGTCTCTACAGTGAGGGAAAAAGTATTTGATCCCCTGCTGATTTTGTACATTTGCCCACTGACAAAGAAATTATCAGTCTATAATTTTAATGGTAGGTTTATTTGAACAGTGAGAGACAGAATAACAACAAAAAAATCCAGAAAAACGCATTTTAATGAGGGAAATAAGTATTTGACCACCTCTCAATCAGAAAGATTTCTGGCTCCCAGGTGTCTTTTATACAGGTAACGAGCTGAGATTAGGAGCACACTCTTAAAGGGAGTGCTCCTAATCTCAGTGTGTTACCTGTATAAAAGATACCTGTCCAGAGAAGCAATCAATCAGTCAGATTCCAAACTCTCCACCATGGCCAAGACTAAAGAGCTCTCCAAGGATGTCAGGGATAAGATTGTAGACCTACACAAGGCTGGAATGGGCTACAAGACCATCGCCAAGCAGCTTGGTGAGAAGGTGACAACAGTTTGTGCGATTATTCGCAAATGGAAGAAACACAAAAGAACTGTCAATCTCCCTCGGCCTGGGGTTCCATGCAAGATCTCACCTCGTGGAGTTGCAATGATCATGAGAACGGTGAGGAATCAGCCCAGAACTACACGGGAGGATCTTGTCAATGATCTCAAGGCAGCTGGGACCATAGTCACCAAGAAAACAATTGGTAACACACTACGCCGTGAAGGACTGAAATCCTGCAACGCCCGCAAGGTCCCCCTGCTCAAGAAAGCACATATACATGCCCGTCTGAAGTTTACCAATGAACATCTGAATGATTCAGAGGACAACTGGGTGAAAGTGTTGTGGTCAGATGAGACCAAAATGGAGCTCTTTGGCATCAACTCAACTCGCCTTGTTTGGAGGAGGAGGAATGCTGCCTATGACCCCAAGAACACCATCCCCACCATCAAACATGGAGGTGGAAACATTATGCTTTGGGGGTGTTTTTCTGCTAAGGGGACAGGACAACTTCACCGCATCAAAGGGACGATGGACGGGGCCATATACCGTCAAATTTTGGGTGAGAACCTCCTTCCCTCAGCCAGGGCATTGAAAATGGGTCGTGGATGGGTATTCCAGCATGACAATGACCCAAAACACACGGCCAAGGCAACAAAGGAGTGGCTCAAGAAGAAGCACATTAAGGTCCTGGAGTGGCCTAGCCAGTCTCCAGACCTTAATCCCATAGAAAATCTGTGGAGGGAGCTGAAGGTTCGAGTTGCCAAACGTCAGCCTCGAAACCTTAATGACTTGGAGAAGATCTGCAAAGAGGAGTGGGACAAAATCCCTCCTGAGATGTGTGCAAACCTGGTGGCCAACTACAAGAAACGTCTGACCTCTGTTATTGCCAACAAGGGTTTTGCCACCAAGTACTAAGTCATGTTTTGCAGAGGGGTCAAATACTTTTTTCCCTCATTAAAATGCAAATCATTTTATAACATTTTTGACATGCGTTTTCTGGATTTTTTTGTTGTTGTTATTCTGTCTCTCACTGTTCAAATAAACCTACCATTAAAATTATAGACCGATCATTTTTTTTGTCAGTGGGCAAACGTACAAAATCAGCAGGGGATCAAATACTTTTTTCCCCTCAATGTATAAGCTTGGCACATCTACCACTGGGATTTTTCCCCATTCTCTAAGACAACGCCAGGGTTGTGGGTTCGATTCCCACGGGGGGCCAGCACAGAAAAAAAATAAAAAATACAAAATAAAAAAATGTATGAAATTGTATGAAATGTATGAAATGTATGAAATGTATGCATTCACTACTGTAAGTCGCTCTGGATAAGAGTGTCTGCTAAATTACTAAAATGTAAATGTAAATGTAAAACTGCACAAGCTCCTTCAAGTTGGATGGCTTCCACTGGCGTACAGCAACTCTTTAAGTCACAACACAGATTCTCAATTGGATTGTTGCAGACTCTGGGGCCTTTCAGAACATGTGTATATATACTGAGATCATGTGACAGATCAAATGACACCTAGATTGCACACAGGTGGACTATATTTAACTAATTATGTGACTTCTGAAGGTAATTGGTTGCACCAGATCTTATTTAGGGGCTTCATAGCGAAGGGGGTGAATACGTATGTACGCACCACTTTTCCATTTTTTTGGGAGGGGGAATTTATTGAAACAAGTAATTTTTTTCATTTCACTTCACCAATTTGGACTATTTTGTGTTTGTCCATTACATGAAATCCAGATAAAAATCCATTCAAATTACAGGTTGTAATGCAACTAAATAGAAAAAGAAGCCAAGGGGGATGAGTACTTTTGCAATGCGCTAACCTGCCTACCGACCCGTAGCACTCTGACTACCGACCCGTAGCACTCTGACTACCGACCCGTAGCACTCTGACTACCGACCCGTAGCACTCTGACTACCGACCCGTAGCACTCACGTCTGTAGCCATGAGGTGCTTTGAAAGGCCGGTCATGGCTCACATCAACACCACTATCCCAGAAACCCTAGACCCACTCCAATTTCCATACCACACCAACAGATTCACAGATGATGCAATCTCTATTGCACTATACACTTTCCCTTTCCCACCTGGACAAAAGGAACACCTATGTGAGAATGCTATTCATTGACTACAGCTCAGCGTTCAGCACCATAGTTCCCTCAAAGATCATCAATAAGCTAAGGACCCTGGGACTAAACACCTCCCTCTGGAACTGGATCCTGGACTTCCTGACGGGCCGCTCCCAGGGGGTAAGGGTTTATCCTCAACACGGGGGCCCCTCAGGGGTGCGTGCTTAGTCCCCTCCTGTACTCCCTGTTCACTCATGACTGCACGGCCAGGCACGACTCCAACGCCATCATTAAGTTTGCCGATGACACAACAGTGGTAGGCCTGATCACCGACAACGATGAGACAGCCAATAGGATAGGATGTCAGAGACCTGGCCGGGTGGTGCCAGGACAACAACCTCTCCCTCAACTTGATCAAGACAAAGGAGATGATTGTGGACTACAGGAAAAAGAGGACTGAGCACGCGCCCAGTCTCATCGACCGGGCTGTAGTGGAACAGGTTGAGAGCTTCAGGTTCCTTGGTGTCCACATCAACAACAAACTATCATGGTCCAAACAAACCAAGACAGTCGTGAAGAGGGCACGACAAAACCTATTCCACCTCAGGAGACTGAAAAAAATTGGCATGGGTCCTCAGATCCTCAAAAGGTTCTACAGCTGCACCATCGAGAACATCCTTACTGGTTGCATCACCGCCTGGTATGGCAACTGCTCGGCCTCCGACCGCAAGGCACTACAGAGGGTTATGCGAACGGCTCAGTACATCACTGGGGCCAAGTTTCATGCCATCCAGGATCTCCATACCAGGTGGTGTCAGAGGAAGGCCCTAAAAAGGCCCAGGCATTACAAGGACACAAAGACCCACCTTGAGAGATGACACAGGTCACTACAGCTTGTGATGTCAGTGCTACGGATCAGCTCATTGGAAAGAGAAAAGATAGCTTTTTATCTGTGGGGAAGGAAAATGAGGCTCAAAAAACATTTACTGACCCACAGACCTGTATGGCATGGCTGTATACAGTCCATCACTATTGATCTAGTCCTGTGTGTATGGGGTGGTGGTGTGTATGAGGTGGTGGTGTGTATGGGGTGGTGGTGTGTATGGGGTGGTGGTGTGTATGAGGTGGTGGTGTGTATGAGGTGGTGGTGTGTATGGGGCGGTGGTGTGTATGAGGCGGTGGTGTGTATGAGGCGGTGGTGTGTATGGGGTGGTGGTGTGTATGAGGTGGTGGTGTGTATGGGGCGGTGGTGTGTATGGGGTGGTGTGTATGGGGTGGTGGTGTGTATGGGATGGTGGTGTGTATGAGGTGGTGGTGTGTATGGGGTGGTGGTGTGTATGGGGTGGTGGTGTGTATGGGGTGGTGGTGTGTATGAGGTGGTGGTGTGTATGGGGTGGTGGTGTGTATGGGGTGGTGGTGTGTATGGGGTGGTGGTGTGTATGGGGTGGTGGTGTGTATGAGGTGGTGGTGTGTATGAGGTGGTGGTGTGTATGGGGTGGTGGTGTGTATGGGGTGGTGGTGTGTATGGGGTGGTGGTGTGTATGGGGCGGTGGTGTGTATGAGGTGTGTATGAGGTGGTGGTGTGTATGAGGTGGTGGTGTGTATGGGGTGGTGGTGTGTATGAGGTGGTGGTGTGTATGAGGTGTGTATGAGGTGGTGGTGTGTATGAGGTGGTGGTGTGTATGGGGTGGTGGTGTGTATGGGGTGGTGGTGTGTATGAGGTGGTGGTGTGTATGGGGTGGTGGTGTGTATGGGGAGGTGGTGTGTATGGGGTGGTGGTGTGTATGGGGTGGTGTGTATGGGGTGGTGGTGTGTATGGGGTGGTGGTGTGTATGGGGTAGTGGTGTGTATGGGGTGGTGGTGTGTATGGGGTGGTGGTGTGTATGAGGTGGTGGTGTGTATGAGGTGGTGGTGTGTATGAGGTGGTGGTGTGTATGGGGTGGTGGTGTGTATGGGGTGGTGGTGTGTATGGGGTGGTGGTGTGTATGGGGTGGTGGTGTGTATGAGGTGGTGGTGTGTATGAGGTGGTGGTGTGTATGGGGTGGTGTTGTGGTGGTGTGTATGGGGTGGTGTTGTGGTGGTGTGTATGGGGTGGTGGTGGGGTGGTGTGTATGGGGTGGTGGTGTGTATGGGGTGGTGGTGGGGTGGTGTGTATGGGGTGGTGTGTATGGGGTGGTGTGTATGAGGTGGTGGTGTGTATGGGGTGGTGGTGGGGTGGTGTGTATGGGGTGGTGTGTATGGGGTGGTGGGGTGGTGTGTATGGGGTGGTGGTGTGTATGGGGTGGTGGTGGGGTGGTGTGTATCGGGTGGTGGTGTGTATGGGGTGGTGGTGGGGTGGTGTGTATCGGGTGGTGGTGTGTATGGGGTGGTGGTGGGGTGGTGTGTATGGGGTGGTGGTGTGTATGGGGTGGTGGTGTGTATGGGGTGGTGGTGTGTATGGGGTGGTGGTGTGTATGGGGTGGTGGTGTGTATGGGGTGGTGGTGTGTATGGGGTGGTGGTGTGTATGAGGTGGTGGTGTGTATGGGGTGGTGTTGTAGTATTGGTATCCTGGGGGTTTTACTTGTTCATCAATCTGCCTCCCTCTTCTCCTGCTCTATGGACTTTTCTTGCTGGGACAAGCTTTGAGTGTTTCACAATATTGTGTGTATGAAGTGGTACCAGTATTGTATGGGGTGGTGCCCATATTGTATGGAGTGGTACCAGTATTGTATGGAGTGGTACCAGTATTGTATGGAGTGGTACCAGTATTGTATGAAGTGGTACCAGTATTGTATGGGGTGGTGCCCATATTGTATGGAGTGGTACCAGTATTGTATGGAGTGGTACCAGTATTGTATGGAGTGGTACCAGTATTGTATGGAGTGGTACCAGTATTGTATGGAGTGGTACCAGTATTGTATAGAGTGGTACCAGTATTGTATGGCGTGGTACCAGTATTGTATGGGGTAGTACCAGTATTGTATGGAGTGGTACCAGTATTGTTTGAAGTGGTACCAGTATTGTATGGGGTGGTACCAGTATTGTATGGAGTGGTACCAGTATTGTATGAAGTGATACCAGTATTGTATGAAGTGGTACCAGTATTGTATGAAGTGGTACCAGTATTGTATGGGGTGGTACCAGTATTGTATGGAGTGGTACCAGTATTGTATGGAGTGATACCAGTATTGTATGAAGTGGTACCAGTATTGTATGAAGTGGTACCAGTATTGTATGAAGTGGTACCAGTATTGTATGGGGTGGTACCAGTATTGTATGGAGTGGTACCAGTATAAGTGGTACCAGTATTGTATGGAGTGGTACCAGTATTGTATGGGGTGGTACCATTATTGTATGGAGTGGTACCAGTATTGTATGACGTGGTACCAGTATTGTATGAAGTGGTACCAGTATTGTATGGAGTGGTACCAGTATTGTATGGAGTGGTACCAGTATTGTATGACATGGTACCAGTATTGTATGAAGCGGTACCAGTATTGTATGGGGTGGTACCAGTATTGTATGAAGTGGTACCAGTTTTGTATAGAGTGGTACCAGTATTGTATTTTACTTAAGTATTGTATGGCGTGGTACCAGTATTGTATGAAGTGGTACCAGTATTGTATGAAGTGGTACCAGTATTGTATGGGGTGGTACCAGTATTGTATGGAGTGGTACCAGTATTGTATGGAGTGGTACCAGTATTGTATGAAGTGATACCAGTATTGTATGGAGTTGTACCCGTATTGTATGGAGTGGTACAAGTATTTTATGGAGTGGTACCAGTATTGTATGGAGTGGTGCCAGTATTGTATGGAGTGGTACCAGTATTGTATGGAGTGGTACCAGTATTGTATGGAGTGGTACCAGTATTGTATGGAGTGGTGCCAGTATTGTATGGAGTGGTACCAGTATTGTATGGAGTGGTACCAGTATTGTATGAAGTGATACCAGTATTGTATGGGGTGGTACCAGTATTGTATGAAGTGGTACCAGTATTGTATGGAGTGGTACCAGTAATTTATGGAGTGGTACCAGTATTGTATGGAGTGATACCAGTATTGTATGGAGTGATACCAGTATTGTATGGAGTGGTACCAGTATTGTATGGAGTGGTACCAGTATTGTATGGAGTGGTACCAGTATTGTATGAAGTGATACCAGTATTGTATGGAGTGGTACCAGTATTGTATGAAGTGGTACCAGTATAAGTGGTACCTGTATTGTATGAAGTGGTACCAGTATTGTATGGAGTGGTACCAGTATTGTATGGAGTTGTACCAGTTTTGTATGGAGTGGTACCAGTTTTGTATGGAGTGGTACCAGTTTTGTATGGAGTGGTACCAGTATTGTATGGAGTGGTACCAGTATTGTATGGAGTGATACCAGTATTGTATGGAGTGGTACCAGTCATTTATGGAGTGGTACCAGTATTGTATGGAGTGGTACCAGTCATTTATGGAGTGGTACCAGTATTGTATGGAGTGGTACCAGTATTGTATGGAGTGGTACCAGTATTGTATGGCGTGGTACCAGTATTGTATGGAGTGGTACCTGTATTGTATGGAGTGGTACCAGTAATTTATGGAGTGGTACCAGTATTGTATGGCTGGGTTTTAGTGAAAAGTAGAGCGTAGCCATTCCATCCAGTCTCTTGGTTCTGATTTAATATATTGAATGATACAGATTGACCCGGATCAGAACTCAGGTTTGGTGAGCTTGGCCTTGTGAATATTCTTTTCCAAGTTGGGCCTCGGGTTTCTGAGTCTTTTGCACGGCTTTGACCGTAGTTCCAGATACAGAACAGCTCCAGAACAAAGGTCAAAACCCGTGCCCAAAAAAAAAATATGAGAAAGCATTGCATGGGTCTGAAACGTTGTACTTGTTGATTCCCACACAAACACAAACTTCTAAATATTTACGGTAAATATCTTTAGCAACAGGGGGTGGATTACACGGCTGAGACAGCACTCCTTCCTAACGCTGAGAGTAGCAGCAAGTTCTAATGCTGCTGTGGCTTTTACTCTAGCTTCAATTCAAGGGTATTTTACTTTACTTAAATCTAAGTGTATTTTGCGTTACTTTACTTTAAGTGTATTTTGCTTTACTTTACTTTGTGTATTTTACTTTTCTTTAAATGTGTTTTTGCTTTACTTTACTTTGTGTATTTTGCTGTACTTTACTTTGTGTATTTTGCTGTACTTTAAGTGTATTTTGCTTTACTTTACTTTGTGTATTTTGCTGTACTTTAAGTGTATTTTGCTTTATGTTACTTTGTGTATTTTGCTGTACTTTATGTGTATTTTGCTTTACTTTACGTGTATTTTGCTGTACTTTACGTGTATTTTGCTTTACTTTACTTTGTGTATTTTGCTGTACTTTAAGTGTATTTTGCTTTACTTTACTTTGTGTATTTTGCTGTACTTTAAGTGTATTTTGCTTTATGTTACTTTGTGTATTTTGCTGTACTTTACGTGTATTTTGCTTTACTTTACTTTGTGTATTTTACTTTTCTTTAAATGTGTTTTTGCTTTATGTTACTTTTTTAAGTGTATTTTTCTTTACTTTGTGTATTTTGCTTTACTTTAGGTGGCTTTTACACACAGATTGTACAGCTTCCAGCCTTGCAGGATTCTGCAGTTTTGCTTACTAAGGATTCAGCTTGTTTCACAGTGATACACAGATACTAAATAGCTAAACTACTATCTATAGTTGTATTGCAGGACACTTGCCAGATGTAATGTTTGTGTTCCTGACTTTTGCCACTCCAGCAGCTCCTGCTGAGGCATCAGCTCTCTTATTGAGAGGAATTACCACACGCAGACAATCTACCTGGGGTTCATGTATGTTCTTCCTCTTTGATGAGAGGGAGAGAGGGAGAGGGAGAGAGAGAGGGGGAGAGAGAGAGGGACGGGAGAGGGAGAGGGAGGGGAGAGAGAGGGAGGGGATAGAGAGAGAGAGAGGGGGAGGGGAGAGAGAGAGAGAGAGAGGGAGGGGGAGAGAGAGAGAGAGAGGGGGGAGGGGGAGAGAGAGGGACGGGAGAGAGAGGGGATGGGAGAGAGAGGGGGAGAGGGGGAGGGGAGAGAGAGAGGGAGGGGAGAGAGAGAGGAGGGAGGGGATAGAGAGAGAGGGGGAGAGAGGGACGGAGAGAGGGGGGGGAGAGGGGGAGGGGAGAGAGAGAGAGAGGGGAGGGGAGAGAGAGGGAGGGGAGAGGGAGAGAGGGGGGGAGGGGAGAGAGAGAGAGGGGGAGGGGAGAGAGAGGGACGGGCAGGAGAGAGAGGGAGGGAGAGAGGGGGGGAGAGGGGGGAGGGGAGAGAGAGAGGAGAGGGAGGGGCGAGAGAGAGGGGGAGGGGGAGAGGAGAGAGAGAGAGAGAGAGGGGAGAGGAGAGAGAGAGAGGGATGAGAGAGAGGAGAGGGGGGCAGGGAGAGAGAGGGACGGGAGGAGAGAGGGACGGGAGAGAGGGGGGGGAGAGGGGGGGGAGTGGGAGAGAGAGAGAGAGGGAGGGGGAGAGAGAGAGAGGGGGAGGGGAGAGAGAGGGACGGGAGAGAGAGGGACGGGAGAGAGAGGGGGAGAGGGGGCGGAGGGGAGAGAGAGAGAGAGGGGGGAGAGGGAGAGGGAGGGGATAGAGAGGGACGGGAGAGAGAGGGGGAGAGGGGGAGGGAGAGAGAGAGAGAGAGAGGGAGGGGCGAGAGAGAGAGAAGAGGGAGGGGAGAGAGAGAGAGAGGGGGAGGGGAGAGAGAGGGACGGGAGAGAGAGGGATGGGAGAGAGAGGGGGAGAGGGGGAGGGGAGAGAGAGGAGGGGGAGAGAGAGAGAGGGAGGGAGGGAGAGAGAGAGAGAGGGGAGAGAGGGACGGGAGAGAGGGGGAGGGGATAGAGAGAGAGAGGAGGGGAGAGAGAGAGAGGGGGAGAGAGGGACGGGAGAGAGGGGGGGAGAGGGGGAGGGGAGAGAGAGAGAGAGAGGGAGGGGAGAGAGAGAGAGAGGGAGGGGGAGAGAGAGGGAGGGGAGAGAGAGAGAGGGAGGGGAGGAGAGAGGAGAGGGGGAGAGAGGGACGGGAGAGAGGGGGAGGGGAGAGAGAGAGAGAGAGAGGGAGGGAGAGAGAGAGAGGGGGAGAGAGGGACGGGAGAGAGAGGGGGAGGGGAGAGGAGAGAGAGAGGGAGGGGAGAGAGAGAGAGAGGGGAGGGGAGAGAGAGGGACGGGGAGAGAGGGGACGGGAGAGAGGGGGGAGAGGGGGAGGAGAGAGAGAGAGAGAGGGAGGGGAGAGAGAGAGAGGGGGAGGGGAGAGAGAGGGACGGGGAGAGAGGGACGGGAGAGAGAGGGGGAGAGGGGGAGGGGAGAGGAGAGAGAGAGAGGGGGGGAGAGGGAGAGGGGAGGGGATAGAGAGGGACGGGGAGAGAGAGGGGGAGAGGGGAGGGGAGGAGAGAGAGAGAGAGGGAGGGGAGAGAGAGAGAGAGAGAGAGATAGGGAGGGGAGAGAGAGAGAGATAGGGAGGGAGAGGGAGAGGAGAGAGAGAGAGAGAGGGAGGGGAGAGAGAGAGAGAGAGAGGGAGGGGAGAGAGAGAGGAGAGGAGGAGGGAGAGGAGAGAGGGACGGAGAGAGAGAGGGACGGGAGAGAGAGAGGGGGGAGAGGGGGAGGGGAGAGAGAGAGAGGGGGGAGAGGGAGAGGGAGGGGATAGAGAGGGACGGGAGAGAGAGGGGGAGAGGGGGAGGGGAGAGAGAGAGAGAGAGAGAGGGAGGGGAGAGAGAGAGAGAGAGAGGGAGGGGAGAGAGAGAGAGAGGGGGAGGGGAGAGAGAGAGAGAGAAGGGAATTAGACCAAAGTTCTCAATTGGTATAAAATATATAGAGTACTGTACACACTACAATTACTGAGGTTTAAATATAAGCTCAACTGGACACCTTAATGAGGCAGTGAATGAACTGAGAGAGAAAGCACGCAGGGCATTCTACGCCATTAAAAAGCAAATTCAAATTGAAATACCTATTATATTTTGGCTAAAACTAATTGAATATGTCTTTCAACCAATTGCACTTTATGGCAGCGAGGTGTGGGGTCCACTTGCAAAACAAGATTTCATCAAATGGGACAAACACCCCATTGAAACCTTACTTGCAGAGTCCGTAAGATTCTCCTACGTGTCCAGAGGAAAACTACAAACAATGCATGCAGGGCAGAATTAGGCCAATATCCACTAATAATAAAAACTCAAAAAAGAGCAATTAAGTTTTGGAAACATCTAAAATACAGTGACCCCCCTCTCATATCATTACCAAGCCCTGCAATGCCAAGAGCTGAGCAAAGAAAAGAGTCCCCTCATCCAGCTGGTCCTGGGGCTGAGTTCACAAACCTGTTCTACTAACACACTGAAGCCTCAGGACCAGAACATCCAATCAATCAGAATAAACCAAATTACAACACAGTCAAAACAAAACTACATTGCTTATTGGGAAACACAAACACAAAGCAAAATGCAGTGCTATCTGGCCCTAAATCGACAATACACCATGGCTAAATATTTGACCATGGTTACTGATCAAAACCTTAGAAAAACCTTGACAAAGTACAGGCTCAGTGAGCACAGCCTTGCCATTGAGAAGGGTAGACACAGGAAAACCTGGCTCCCTGTAGAGGAAAGGCTGTGCAACCACTGCACCACAGCAGAACCTGAGACAGAGCTGCATTTCCTGACAAAATGTCAAAAATATAAAACAATTAAAGAGTGTCATTTCCCCAAATTTGAAAGCCTTATTCAAGGTTTTAAAGACCTCTCTGATGAGGATAGGCTACCCGTCCTGTTGGGGGAGGACGCAGAGAGCTGTGGGTTGGCAGCGCACTACATTGCTGCCTGCTATAAGATGAGGGACAGTGTCTGACAGACCAATAAACCTGCACATGTCCTCAACTGTATGATTATTGTTATTGTTGAATGGATGGTTATTTTGACCCTTGGTTATTGTTGTTACTGTTGTCCCGTTGACAATTTTGATTCTCATTTTTATTTATTTTTATATTGTAAATATCCAAAATAAGCTTTGGCAATATGTATATTGTTACGTCATGCCAATAAAGCAAATTGAATTGAATTGAATTGAGAGATAGAGAGAGAGAGAGTGAGATAGAGGGAGGGGATAGAGAGGGAGAGAGAGCAAGAGAGGGAGGGGATATAGAGAGAGAGAGAGGGAGAGAGAGGGAGAGAGGAGAGAGGAAGAGGGAGGGAGAGAGAGGGAGAGAGAGAGGGAGGGGATAGAGAGAGAGAGAGAGGTAGAGGGAGGACGAGAGGGAGAGAGGAAGAGGGAGGGAGGGAGAGAGAGGGAGAGAGAGAGGGACGGGAGTGAGAGAGGGCGAGAGAGAGGGAGGGGATAGAGAGAGAGAGCGAGAGAGGGAGAGGGAGGGGATAGAGAGAGAGAGATAGAGAGAGAGAGAGAGAGAGAGGTAGAGGAAGGGGAGCGAGAGAGAGAGAGAGAGAGAGAGGGAGGGCGAGAGGGAGAGGAAGAGGGAGGGAGGGAGAGAGAGCGAGAGGGATAGGGAGATGGAGAGGAAGAGGGAGGAGAGAGAGGGAGAGGGAGGGCGAGAGATAGAGATAGATAGAGGGAGGGGAGAGAGAGAGAGAGAGAGAGAGAGAGAGGGGCAAGAGAGAGAGAGGGAGGGAGAGAGAGTGAGAGAGGGAGAGAGGGACAGGGCGAGAGAGAGAGGGAGAGAGAGGGTGAGAGAGAGAGAGAGAGAGAGAGAGAGAGAGGGCAAGAGAGAGAGAGGGAGAGAGAGGGTGAGAGAGAGAGAGAGAGAGAGAGGAGAGAGAGAGAGGGCAAGAGAGAGAGAGGGAGGGAGAGAGGAGTGAGAGAGGGAGGGAGAGAGAGAGCGAGAGGACAGAGAGAGAGAGAGGGAGGGCGAGGGAGAGGGAGGGTGAGAGAGAGAGAGGGCGAGAGAGAGAGATAGAGGGAGACGGAGGGAGGGAGAGAGGGAGGGGAGAGAGAGAGAGGGACAGGGCGAGAGAGAGAGGGAGAGAGAGAGAGAGAGAGAGATATTCCCTGTGAATACCTTAGTTCCACTCAGAAAAAATGCCTGGGGATTGTGCAATCCAGATTCTTACAGATGTCAAGACTTCCTGTGGTGAAAGGAGTCAATTGTGAGTTTATCATTTATCAGAATCATAGCAGCTCTCGAGACGGGTTCAGACTCACTCCAGGAAGCAAAACAGGAGAAATTGTACATTTGTACTCTACTTGTTGAACTTCAGCAGGTGTAGACGTGGCAACCCTTTGACACATTGTATTCTACACCGTGAACTAAGATGGAGGTATGCTTGGCAGGCACTCGACAGCTCTCTAAGATGGAGGTATGCTTGGCAGGCTCTCGACAGCTCTCTAAGATGGAGGTATGCTTGGCAGGCTCTCGACAGCTCTCTAAGATGGAGGTATGCTTGGCAGGCTCTCGACAGCTCTCTAAGATGGAGGTATGCTTGGCAGGCTCTCGACAGCTCTCTAAGATGGAGGTATGCTTGGCAGGCTCTCGACAGCTCTCTAAGATGGAGGTATGCTTGGCAGGCTCTCGACAGCTCTCTAAGATGGAGGTATGCTTGGCAGGCTCTCGACAGCTCTCTAAGATGGAGGTATGCTTGGCAGGCTCTCGACAGCTCTCTAAGATGGAGGTATGCTTGGCAGGCTCTCGACAGCTCTCTAAGATGGAGGTATGCTTGGCAGGCTCTCGACAGCTCTCTAAGATGGAGGTATGCTTGGCAGGCTCTCGACAGCTCTCTAAGATGGAGGTATGCTTGGCAGGCTCTCGACAGCTCTCTAATTTGAGGTAGGGGGCCAGAAAAGATCAGGTGTTCGTCTCATATTTCCCCATTTACCGTGCCTTCAAAAAGCATTCACACCCGTTGACTTTTTCCACATTTTTGTTTGTGTTACAACACTTAAAATTGATTAAATTGAGATTTTGTGTCACTGGCCTACCCCAATACCTCATCATGTCAAAGTGGAATTAAGTATTTAATTTATTTAAAAAAATTTTTACAAATGAATTAAAAATGAAAAGCTGAAATGTCTTGAGTCAATTAAGTATTCAGCCCCTTTGTTATGGTAAGCCTAAATACATTCAGGAGTAAAAATGTGCTTAACAAGTCACATAATAAGTTTAATTGGCTCACCGTGTGCAATAATAGTGTCTGAATGACTACCTCGTCTCTGTACACCACACATACAGATAATTGTAAGGTCCTTCAATCGAGCAGTGAATTTCAAACACAGATTCAAACACAAAGACCAGGGAGGTTTTTCCCAATGTCTCACAAAGAAGGGCACCTATTGGTAGATGGGATAAGAAAGAAAAAAAACGTTGAGCTCGGTGAAGTTATTAATTACACTTTGGATGGTGTATGAATACACCCAGTCACTATAAAGATAAAGGCACCCTAAGTTAGTTGCCTGGGAGGAAGGAAACTGCTCAGGCCGATGGTGACTTTAAAACAGTTACAGAGTTTGATAACTGTGATAAGAAAAAAACTGAGGATGGATCAACAACATTGTAGTTACTCCACAATACTAACCTAAATGACAAAGTGAGAATGTGACATAGAAGTGTGTCATGCGACGTAAAGCCTGACTAAGGTTCAGCGGATGGGTACCGGGAACAAGAGTGGAGAAGTATGATTTTTTTAATTATTTCGGCATCTTGAGAGAATGAATTTGAGGTTAGGGACCATCTGTAGAAATGACGGTGCTATCTTTATCAGAATCGTAAAAGTGGATAGTATTTCAACCACATAAAATATGCATCCAAGCCAAACTGAAATCGCATTAAAAAAAACATGTTGGGACATTTTAAGACCTTTATTTTCCTTAAAACCGGTAAAACTGATTTTAATTTGGATATTTTGCCCCGAAAATGTAGTTATTGCATTTTCTCTCCGGTCTCTAAACATATTTGTTGTGTGAGAGAAGCAGAGATGAAAGAGGAAACAAACTTTACCAATGTCAACTAGATTGAAGCATTCATTCTATCGATTTATGACATTATTCTGGTAGACAAGGGTTTAATTTAGTCTTTTAGGGCAACAAGTAATGACAGAAGAGAATCTGCATCTATCTAATTATAGACAAGTTGACTAATAAATAGCCTTTCAAAATGTCAGAAATGATAAGCATGAATTCCAGGCCTATCTAAAAAGGCCTTCTCTGACTGTACAGCTCATGTTCTATATTTGCGGGTTTGGGGTCAGTTGCAGGCCTCAGATTTTCACGGATGGATTATTAGCAATTGCGGGTGGCTCCTGGTGAAGAAAAAGCATCACTAGTGTGACTGTGGGTGTGTTTGTGGTGCACTGCTAACCCTCCAGGACATCTACAGCACCCAGGGTCAAAGAAAGGCCAAGGAGATCATCAAGGACCTCAGCCACCCGAGCCACGGCCTGTTCATCCCGCTACCATCTAGAAGATCATCAAGGACCTCCTCCACCCGAGCCACGGCCTGTTCACCCCTCTACCATCTAGAAGATCATCAAGGACCTCCTCCACCCGAGCCACGGCCTGTTCACCCCTCTACCATCTAGAAGTTCATCAAGGACCTCCTCCACCCGAGCTACGGCCTGTTCACCCTGCTACCATCTAGTAGATCATCAAGGACCTTGGAGCCACGGCCTGTTCAGCCTGCTACCATCTAGTAGATCATCAAGGACCTCCTCCACCCGAGCCACGGCCTGTTCACCCTGTTACCATCTAGAAGATCATCAAGGACCTCCTCCACCCGAGCCACGGCCTGTTCATCCAACTACCATCTAGAAGATCATCAAGGACCTCCTCCACCCGAGCTACGGCCTGTTCACCCCTCTACCATCTAGAAGATCATCAAGGACCTTGGAGCCACGGCCTGTTCATCCTGCTACCATCTAGAAGATCATCAAGGACCTCCTCCACCCGAGCCACGGCCTGTTCACCCCTCTACCATCTAGAAGATCATCAAGGACCTCAGCCACCCGAGCCACAGCCTGTTCACCCTGCTACCATCTAGAAGGAGACAGTACAGGTGCATCAAAGCAGGGACCGAGAGACAGAGAAACAGCTTCTATCTCCAGGCCATCAGACTGTTAAACAGTCCCCCCTAGCCAGCCTCCGCCTAGTACCCTGCGCTGAACCTTAGTCAGGTTTTAATAGTCACAGTGGGTAGGTTTTTAATAGTCACAGCAGAAACAACATCCCCTTTACACTTCCTGATGAACTCAGTCACCGTGTCTGTGTTTACGCCAGTGCTGTTCTGAGAGGCAACCCAGAACATTATTATTTATTGAAGTAAACCTTTATTTTACCTTTATTTAACGAGGCAAGTCAGTTAATTAAGAACAAATTCTTCCTTACAATGACGGCCTACCCCAAGTTCAGGAGTAAAAATGTGCTTAACAAGTCACATAATAAGTTGCATGGACTCACTCTGTGTGCAATAATAGTGTTAAACATGAGTTTTGAATGACTACCTCATCTCTGTAGCCCACACAGACAATTATCTGTAAGGTCCCTCAGTCAAACAGTGAATTTCAAACACAGATTCAACCACAAAGACCAAGGAGGTTTTCCAATGCCTCACAAAGAAGGGCACCTTATTGGTAGATGGGTAAAAATAAAAAAAGCAAGTTCACTTTGGAGGCATTGGATGGTGTATCAATACACCCAGTCACTACAAAGATACAGGCGCCCTTCCTAAATCAGTTGCCGAGGAGGAAGGAAACCGCTCAGGGAGCTTAATGGCTTTGATAGGAGAGAACTGAGGATGGATCAACAACACTGTAGTTATTCCACCATTCTAACCTAATTGACAGAGTGAAAAGAAGGAAGCCTGTACAGAATAAAAAATATTTCAAAACATGCATCCTGTTTGCAATAAGGCACTAAAGCATTAATAGCAAAAAAAATGTGGCAAAGAAATACATTTTGTATCCTGAATACAAAGCGTTATGTTTGGAGCTAATCCAACACAAGAAATCACTGAGCACTACGAATACTTTGTGTATTATGGTTTTGGGATTACAATTCAGTTTTGTTGACATTATTCACAAAGTTCTTGGCATTGTCTGTTGTGAGAGATTTTTTTTTTTAATCTTTATTTAAACTAGTCAGTTAAGAAAAAAATCTTATTTTCAATGACGGACTAGGAACAGTGGGTTAACTGCCTTGTTCAGGGGCAGAACGACAGATTTTTACCTTGTCAGCTCGGGGGATTCGATCTAGCAACTTTTCAGTTACTAGTACAACACTCTAACCACTAGGCTACCTGCCTCCTCTAACCACTAGGCTACCTGCCTCTCTAACCAGTAGGCTACCTGCCTCCTCTAACCTCTAGGCTACCTGCCTCCTCTAACCACTAGGCTACCTGCCTCCTCTAACCACTAGGCTACCTGCCTCCTCTAACCACTAGGCTACCTGCCTCCTCTAACCACAAGGCTACCTGCCTCCTCTAACCACTAGGCTACCTGCCTCCTCTAACCACTAGGCTACTTGCCTCCTCTAACCACTAGGCTACCTGCCTCCTCTAACCACTAGGCTACCTGCCTCCTCTAACCACTAGGCTACCTGCCTCCTCTAACCACTAGGCTACCTGCCTCCTCTAACCACTAGGCTACCTGCCTCCTCTAACCACAAGGCTACCTGCCTCCTCTAACCACTAGGCTACCTGCCTCCTCTAACCACTAGGCTACTTGCCTCCTCTAACCACTAGGCTACCTGCCTCCTCTAACCACTAGGCTACCTGCCTCCTCTAACCACTAGGCTACCTGCCTCCTCTAACCACTAGGCTACCTGCCTCCTCTAACCACAAGGCTACCTGCCTCCTCTAACCACTAGGCTACCTGCCTCCTCTAACCACAAGGCTACCTGCCTCCTCTAACCACTAGGCTACCTGCCTCCTCTAACCACTAGGCTACCTGCCTCCTCTAACCACTAGGCTACCTGCCTCCTCTAACCACAAGGCTACCTGCCTCCTCTAACCACTAGGCTACCTGCCTCCTCTAACCACTAGGCTACTTGCCTCCTCTAACCACTAGGCTACCTGCCTCCTCTAACCACTAGGCTACCTGCCTCCTCTAACCACTAGGCTACCTGCCTCCTCTAACCACTAGGCTACCTGCCTCCTCTAACCACTAGGCTACCTGCCTCTCTAACCACTAGGCTACCTGCCTCCTCTAACCACTAGGCTACCTGCCTCCTCTAACCACTAGGCTACTTGCCTCCTCTAACCACTAGGCTACCTGCCTCCTCTAACCACTAGGCTACCTGCCTCCTCTAACCACTAGGCTACCTGCCTCCTCTACACACTAGGCTACCTGCCTCTTCTAACCACTAGGCTACCTGCCTCCTCTAACCAATATGTTATGGGTATGCTTGTCTTCAGCAACGACTAGGGAGTTTTTCAGGATAAAAACATATGTAATAGAGCTAAGCACAGACAGAGTCCTGGAGGAAAACCCTGGTTCAGTCTGCTTTCCACCAGACACTGGGAGATGAATTCACCTTTCAGCAGTACAATAACCTAAAACACAAGGCCAAATATACTCTGGTGTTGCTTACCCAACACAACACTGAATGTTCTTGAGTGGCTTAGTTACAGTTTTGACTTAAATCTACTTGAAAATCTATGTCAAGACTTGAAAATAGCTGTCAAGCAACGATCAACATTACCTGGTTTTATCTGGTTAAATAAAAAATATATAATGTACAAATATTGTGCAATCCAGGTGTTGAAAGCTCTTAGAGACTTACCCAGAAAGACGCACAGCTGTAAATCACTGCCAAAGTTGCTTCTACAAAGTATTAACTCAAGGGGTGTGAATACTTACTGTTTATAAATTAGATATTTCTGTATTTCACTTTCAATAAATCTGTAAACATTTCTTAAAACATGTTTTCACTTTGTCATAATGCTTGAAACAATTTGATACGTTTTGAATTCGGGCTGTAACACAACAAAATGTGGAATAAGTCAAGGTGTGTGAATACTTTCTGAAGACACTGCATCAACATATCAAGGTAAAGGACCAGTCAGACTGTAGTGAAGTACCAGACTGTAGTGAAGGATCAGACTGTGGTGAAGGACCAGACTGTGGTGAAGGACCAGACTGTGGTGAAGGACCAGACTGTGGTGAAGGACCAGACTGTAGTGAAGGACCAGACTGTGGTGAAGGACCAGACTGTGGTGAAGGACCAGACTGTAGTGAAGGGTCAGACTGTGGTGAAGGACCAGACTGTAGTGAAGGGTCAGACTGTGGTGAAGGACCAGACTGTAGTGAAGGACCAGACTGTGGTGAAGGACCAGACTGTAGTGAAGGACCAGACTGTGGTGAAGGACCAGACTGTGGTGAAGGACCAGACTGTGGTGAAGGACCAGACTGTGGTGAAGGACAAGACTGTGGTGAAGGACCAGACTGTAGTGAAGGGTCAGACTGTGTTGAAGAACCAGACTGTTGTGAGGGACCAGACTGTGGTGAAGGACCAGTCAGACTGTAGTGAAGGACCAGACTGTAGTGAAGGACCAGACTGTGGTGAAGGATCAGATTGTGGTGAAGGACCAGACTGTAGTGAAGGACCAGACTGTGGTGAAGTACCAGACTGTAGTGAAGGCCCAGACTGTAGTGAAGGACCAGACTGTGGTGAAGGACCAGACTGTGGTGAAACCCCAGACTGTGGTGAAGGACCAGACTGCAGTGAAGGACCAGTCAGACTGTAGTAAAGGACCAGACTGTAGTGAAGGACCAGACTGTGGTGAAGGACCAGACTGTGGTGAAACCCCAGACTGTGGTGAAGGACCAGACTGTAGTGAAGGACCAGTCAGACTGTAGTAAAGGACCAGACTGTAGTGAAGGACCAGACTGTGGTGAAGAACCAGACTGTGGTGAAGGACCAGTCAGACTGTGGTGAAGGACCAGACTGTGGTGAAGGACCAGACTGTGGTGAAGAACCAGACTGTGGTGAAGTACCAGACTGTGGTGAAGGACCAGACTGTGGTGAAGGACCAGACTGTGGTGAAGGACCAGAGTGACAGGAGACTCTATTCAAATCAAATCAAATGTATTTATATAGCCCTTCTTACATCAGCTGATATCTCAAAGTGCTGTACAGAAACCCAGCCTAAAACCCCAAACAGCAAGCAATGCAGGTGTAGAAGCACGGTGGCTAGGAAAAACTCCCTAGAAAGGCCAAAACCTAGGAAGAAACCTAGAGAGGAACCAGGCTATGAGGGGTGGCTAGGAAAAACTCCCCTAGAAAGGCCATAACCTAGGAAGAAACCTAGAGAGGAACCAGGCTATGAGGGGTGGCTAGGAAAAACTCCCTAGAAAGGCCAAAACCTAGGAAGAAACCTAGAGAGGAACCAGACTATGAGGGGTGGCCAGTCCTCTTCTGGCTGTGCCGGGTGGAGATTATAACAGAACATGGCCAAGATGTTCAAATGTTCATAAATGACCAGCAGGGTCAAATAATAATAATCATAGTAGTTGTCGAGGGTGCAACAAGTCAGTAACACAAGAGTAAGTGTCAGTTGGCTTTTTCAGAGCCGATCTTTGACTCTATTGATCTCATTATATTTTTACTATCCCAGAAGAGACTTGGATAAGTCCCAAAACGCCACCGTAGTCCTTCTACAGGGCACTACTTTAGACCAGAGCCTTATGGGTAAAAAAGGGTAGACTTCATTTCATTCAGACTTGATCTGCTACAACCAATGAGCCATGGGGGTTTAATGCCATGTCTATTGAAAAACGCTTAGCAGCAAACATGTGTTGGACACATCAAGATACGTCTGTTCTCTCAGCGGCTTTCTGAATAACTGACTGGATTAATAAATGATCGAACTGTCCCCATGTAGAGGGTCAGCGAATTGGGACCAGGCTGTGTTGGTCCTCTTGAGCCTTTGCCAGAATCTTGATGTCTCTCAGGTCCTCTCTACTGCATCGCCAAACAGAAAAATGTGTGTGTGTGTGTGTGTGTGTGTATCAAGCATTTCATAAATCACAAATCACGTTATACACAAATGTGACCGATATCCCTCTGGGTTGTAGTATTTATCTCTCCATCATGCTCTTACACACACACACACACACACACACACACACACACACACATGCGCACGCACATACCATGTTTTTATTGGATGGTCTTCCACGGAGACTGTGGTGAAGGACCAGACTGTGGTGAAGGACCAGACTGTAGTAAAGGACCAGACTGTAGTGAAGCCCCAGACTGTAGTGAAGGACCAGACTGTAGTAAAGGACCAGACTGTGATGAAGGACCAGACTGTGGTGAAGGACCAGACTGTAGTGAAAGACCAGACTGTAGTGAAGGACCAGACTGTAGTAAAAGACCAGACTGTAGTGAAGGACCAGACTGTAGTGAAGGACCAGACTGTGATGAAGGACCAGACTGTGGTGATGTACCAGACTGTAGTGAAGGCCCAGACTGTGGTGAAGTACAAGACTGTGGTGAAACCAGACTGTAGTGAAGAACCAGAGTGGTGAAAAACCAGTAAATCTCTGCTAGCCTCCTGTTTCTGAACCAATTTATGATTTGATTTGTGCTCTGGCTTTGAACACGCTTAGTGTCCTTGACACACAGTTTACCAGGGGAGAGATGGGAGACGGTGCCACTTACACTGCCAACTTTTTCAAGTTTTAAGTTTTATTGTCACACGCACAAGTCCAGTGAAACGCTTTTCTGCGTAATATCTTTCCCAATAATTCAGTAATCCATGTTCTTCCAATCTCACTGACTCGCACGAACTAGCCAGAGGTTGAGCAAGAGCCGTTTCGCAATTCATGGACTTTGGAAATTGGGAAGACGTGGAGTAATAAGCTTTGGGGAAAAAAAGGTATGTTGATAAACAGTAGAGTTCAGGTGACGAAGCACACTAAAATCAAATCAAATCAAATGTATTTATATAGCCCTTCGTACATCAGCTGATATCTCAAAGTGCTGTACAGAAACCCAGCCTAACATTGAGTTGTGAGACTCTGCTGTACACTAGTAAATGTTATTATTATAGACAGGTTGGTCGTTCAGCAACACATGTGACGTCGTGAGCAACTATGGAATCAAAACAGACAGGGTTTGCTGGGATTGTTGTAAGCTATATTTTGTATCCAATGTTGTGTTTCTGCCTATCCGTGTACAAGACGCAGACTCGGTCACAACTTTAAGTCTTTACTGAAGACTCATCTCTTCAGTAGGTCCTATGATCAGTGATCAGTGCGTTTTAGACTTTTGTTCCATATTTGGCCGGATCTGGTACCTCTCATGGGATCTGGTAACTCTCATGGGATCTGGTAACTCTCATGGGATCTGGTACCTCTCATGGGATCTGGTACCTCTCATGGGTTCTGGTAACTCTCATGGGTTCTGGTAACTCTCATGGGATCTGGTAACTCTCATGGGATCTGGTACCTCTCATGAGATCTGGTAACCTCTCATGGGATCTGGTAACCTCTCATGGGATCTGGTAACCTCTCATGGGATCTGGTAACTCTCATGAGATCTGGTAACTCTCATGAGATCTGGTACCTCTCATGGGTTCTGGTACCTCTCATGGGATCTGGTACCTCTCATGGGATCTGGTACCTCTCATGGGATCTGGTACCTCTCATGGGATCTGGTACCTCTCATGAGATCTGGTAACTCTCATGGGATCTGGTACCTCTCATGGGATCTGGTACCTCTCATGGGATCTGGTACCTCTCATGGGATCTGGTACCTCTCGTGAGATCTGGTACCTCTCGTGAGATCTGGTACCTCTCGTGGGATCTGGTACCTCTCGTGGGATCTGGTAACTCTCGTGGGATCTCGTAACTCTCGTGGGATCTGGTAACTCTCGTGGGACTTGGTAACTCTCGTGGGATCTGGTAACTCTCGTGGGATCTGGTACCTCTCATGGGTTCTGGTAACTCTCATGGGATCTGGTAACTCTCATGGGATCTGGTACCTCTCATGGGATCTGGTACCTCTCATGGGATCTGGTACCTCTCATGGGATCTGGTAACTCTCATGGGATCTGGTACCTCTCATGGGTTCTGGTAACTCTCATGGGATCTGGTAACTCTCATGGGATCTGGTAACTCTCATGGGATCTGGTACCTCTCATGGGATCTGGTACCTCTCATGGGATCTGGTAACTCTCATGGGATCTGGTACCTCTCATGGGTTCTGGTAACTCTCATGGGATCTGGTAACTCTCATGGGATCTGGTAACTCTCATGGGATCTGGTACCTCTCATGGGATCTGGTACCTCTCGTGGGATCTGGTAACTCTCGTGGGATCTGGTAACTCTCGTGGGATCTGGTACCTCTCGTGGGATCTGGTACCTCTCGTGGGATCTGGTAACTCTCGTGGGATCTGGTACCTCTCATGGGTTCTGGTAACTCTCATGGGATCTGGTAACTCTCATGGGATCTGGTAACTCTCATGGCATGAAAATATTTTTTTGCTGCTATGTACAAATTCCAGTAAAAATATGTTACAAAGTTCATTTGAGTTACCTTTTGGAAAAAATTGTGTTTGACCAGATATAACGTTATTTTACAGTAAACAAATAGACAACAGACCTTCAGAACGCTTATAGGGAAGGACATTTAACAAGCACAGCACTTACACAAATGACATGATGATTGGTTGAGAGAAATTGATATTAAAAAGATTGTGGTGGGGGCTGTTTCGTTAGACTTCTGTGCGGCTTTTGACATTATCGATCATCGTCTGCTGCTGGAACAAGTGATGTGTTATGGCTTTACATCCACTGCTACATGGGCTCCTGGGTGGTGCAGTGATCTAAAGCACTGCATCTCAGTGCTAGAGGTGTCGCTACAGAGCCTGGTTCGATTCCAGACTGTATCACAACCGGCCATGATTGGGAGTCCCATAGGGCGGCGCACAATTGGCCCAACGTCGTCCGGGGTAGGCCATCATTGTAAAATAACTAGTAAAATAAAAATATATAGATATTGTGGGAAAATAGTTACCTAACAGAACACAGAGGGTGTTCTTTAATGTATCAGGAATTCCCCAGGGCAGTTGTCTAGGCCCCTAACTTTTTTCAATCTTTACTAACAACATGCCACTGGCCTTGAGTAAAGCCAGTGTTTCTATGTATGCGGATTACTCAACAGTATACACGTCAGTTACTACAGTGACTGAAATGACAGTGTCGTGTCTTTGGCTATGCCGGATTAAGTGATATGACATGCTATTCTATAAAATCCTCTCTAATTAATATTACCTGATTGAGCTAATCATGTAAATGTAATTAACTAGAAAGTCGGGGCACCATGAAAGAGTGTTTATAGAGCCGTTATCTTCCGAATAAACTCTTAAAGACCTAGTAATATTTTACATCAATAGCAGTCAATATTAATCGTCACCTTATTTCAGTCTCATCTGAAAGTTGTAAATTCTTGGTTATCTTCACGAACCCTGGCTAACAAGTTGAATCAGCAATCCAAAATTGGGTTTAATTATTTATTTACTAAATACCTAACTAATCACACAGAATTACATATACACAGAATGCAAATTATGTCATACAGAAAACGCCCCTGGTGGATGGAGCCAACATGACGGCTGGTTACACAAAGGAAAGGGGGTTGGGTTTGAGTGAAAGAGCGGGAAGACTGAAGAACAAAGGGAGAAGCTCTGCTATCGTAAATACGGAATCTTATGCATTCTAAAATTACCGCTATTACGTTCTCCCCTCGGGTGAAGCTGGTCTGAGGAGGAGACGTAAATGCCTGGGCCTAACCACCCCTGGGCCTAAACACCCCTGGGCCTAACCACGCCTGGGCCTAACCACGCCTGGGCCTAAACACCCCTGGGCCTAACCACCCCTGGGCCTAACCACCCCTGGGCCTAACCACACCAGGTAAACCAGATGAAAGGAGAAGAAATGTGGGGTGTAATGAGCAAAAACAACCAGACCACAACCAGAACTCAATGTTAGCCCTCAGGGGGTGTTTAGTAAAGTAATTAAATAAACAATATAAAAACACCCATAAAGAATCAGTAAGAAAACCAAAAAAAACAACCACAACGAGGGAAGGTAAGAGAAGGGAATGTTTGGGATCGGGGTCCAAGTAATGAAAATAAACAAAAGATCCCTCCTATTCTACACACCTAATCCTTCCTAACACTCTAAATCCTAGCCCACTGTCCTACCTGGTTCCAAGAAAATACAAGGGTGACACCCGCCCGGCTAACCTAGTGTATAAAACAATGGGTTATCTACGTGGGAATGTACACCCATGGGCAGATCTACCTTTTCCCTTCTCCAGGACCTAGGTAGGGGGGGGGGGGAGTACATCAGGAGGACAGGCTGAAACACAAACAACGATAAATTAACACAAATCATCAAATAATCAAACAAAACAAGTGTCCTCTCTCTCTCTCCCTCTCTTTCTCTCTTCTCACACGGAAAACAGATATCCTCTCTTCAATCAGCTACAGCCACGCCCACCATCGTCAGCCGCAACTCGGTACACCTGTAATGCCTAGGACACAAACACACTAACATGGGAAAATGGGGAGCAAGAAAAACGTAACACGTAACAACCGCCCATTTGGAAAAGGAAAATGCAATAAATATTTACTCTGAGCTGCGCTTCGGTAGGTTGGTCGTAGATGCTGGCCGTGTTGGCCAACAGAGATCTTTCTCCTGTCTTATCCGGTGTCCTGTGTGAATTTAAGTATGCTCTCTCTAATTCTTTCTTTCTCTCTCTTTCTCTCTCTCTCTCTCTCTCTCGGAGGACCTGAGCCCTAGGACCATGCCTCAGGACTACCTGGTATGATGACTCCTTGCTGTCCCCAGTCCACCAGTCCACCTGGCCGTGCTGCTGCTCCAGTTTCAACTGTTCTGCCTGCGGTTATGGAACCCTGACCTGTTCACCGGACGTGCTACCTGTCCCAGACCTGCTGTTTTCAACTCTCTAGAGACAGCAGGAGCGGTAGAGATACTCTCAATCATCGGCTATGAAAAGCCAACTGACATTTACTCTTGAGGTGCTGACTTGTTGCACCCTCGACAACTACTATGATTATTATTATTTGACCATGCTGGTCATTTATGAACATTTGAACATTTTGGCCATGTTCTGTTATAATCTCCACCTGGCACAGCCAGAAGAGGACTGGCCACCCCTCATAGCCTGGTTCCTCTCTAAGTTTCTTCCTAGGTTTTGGCCTTTCTAGAGAGTTTTTCCTAGCCACTGTGCTTCTACACCTGCATTACTTGCTGTTTGGGGTTTTAGGCTGGGTTTCTGTACAGCACTTTGAGATATCAGCTGATGTAAGAAGGGCTATATAAAGAAATTTGATTTGATTTGATTCATGTCCTCAGAAGAATGTCACTGGTGGTAAATTGGAGACGTTGTAGTATCGTCGTTGTTTGTTAGACTGGATACGTCGTCCGTCCTTTCCTAGCCCACGTTGACAACGGCCGCTGCTAACTCAACGACTAGGAGGTATCACTTCTGTAGTGAATAAGAGTTCAAAGTTCATACCATTCGCAACCAAAGTTCACGCCGAGGTTGGCTTAGTTCTGTACTTATTATCTGAAGCCTTCTGTCATCGGACTGTCGCCCCAACGTACCCGGAACAGAAAGTTATTCGCCCTTTTAACGCAGAGGCTGCCGATCCCATAGAGGTTAACAATACCAATAAGGCAGGTCCTACAGGCCCTAGTTTTGTCTCACCTGGACTACTGTTCCGTCGTGTGGTCAGGTGCCACAAGGAAGGACTTAGGAAAAGTTACATTTGGCTCAGAACAGGACAGTGCGGCTGGCCCTTAAATGTATACGGAGAGATAACATTAATGATTTGCATGTCAAACTCTCATGCCAGTAGAATCAGCTTTAAAAAAAAAAACAGGTTTAAAATACAGCTTATGGAACAGCGGGGACTGTGAGGAAACACGCACACAGGTAGAGACACACCCATACGCACACTCACTCTACACACACGTACATTGGAATAGCGTTGTATTGTAGACATGTAGTGGTGTAATAATGTTATATGATGTACTGTTTTATCTCTTGTTCTATGTGTGATGTAAATGCCTTATTGTGTTTGGATCCAAGGAAGAGTAGCTGCTGCCTTGGCAGGGACTAATGGGGATCCATAATAAACCCCAGGACGATTAGCTGCTGCCTTGGCAGGAACTAATGGGGATCCATAATAAACCCCAGGGAGAGTAGCTGCTGCCTTGGCAGGGACTAATGGAGATCCATAATAAACCCCAGGAAGAGTAGCTGCTGCCTTGGCAGGAACTAACGGGGATCCATAATAAACCCCAGGAAGAGTAGCTGCTGCCTTGGCAGGAACTAACGGGGATCCATAATAAACCCCAGGAAGAGTAGCTGCTGCCTTGGCAGGAACTAACGGGGATCCATAATAAACCCCAGGAAGAGTAGCTGCTGCCTTGGCAGGAACTAACGGGGATCCATAATAAACCCCAGGAAGAGTAGCTGCTGCCTTGGCAGGAACTAACGGGGATCCATAATAAACCCCAGGAAGAGTAGCTGCTGTCTTGCCAGGAACTAATGGGGATCCATAATAAACCCCCAGGAAGAGTAGCTGCTGCCTTGGCAGGAACTAACGGGGATCCATAATAAACCCCAGGAAGAGTAGCTGCTACCTTGGCAGGAACTAATGGGGATCCATAATAAACCCCAGGAAGAGTAGCTGCTGCCTTGGCAAGAACTAATGGGGATCCATAATAAACCCCAGGAAGAGTAGCTGCTGCCTTGGCAGGAACTAATGGGGATCCTTACAAATACAAATACCTCTTAATTCTCCTGCCCCCTCAAAAAAAAAAAAAAAGTGAAAAAGTAGATTTTCAGTCTGGGCCTGATATTCTAGGAGTTAATTCGGGTTGGGCTGCCCAGGCTTATGGCTTGCGCAATACTGTAACCTACAGTGCATTAGGAAAGTATTCAGACCCTTAGGTTTTTTTCACCACATCGTTAAGTTACAGCCTTACTCTAAAATTGAATAAATCTTTTTTTCCATCTCATCTTCGAACACACAATACTGTCACACCCTGATCTGTTTCACCTGTCCTTGTGTTTGTCTCCACCCGCCTCCAGGTGTCGCCCATCTTCCCCATTATACCCTGTGTATTTATACCTGTGTTCTCTGTCTGTCTGTTGCCAGTTCGTCTTGTTTGTCAAGTCAACCAGCGTTTTGTGTCTCAGCTCCTGGTTTTTCCAGTCTTTTTTTCTCGCCCTCACAGTTTTAACCCTTGCCCTGTCCTGACCCTGAGCCTGCCTGCCTGACCAATCTGCCTGTCCCTGACCCTGAGCCTGCCTGCCTGACCAATCTGCCTGTCCCTGACCCTGAGCCCGCCTGCCTGTCCCTGACCCTGAGCCCGCCTGCCTGACCAATCTGCCTGTCCCTGACCCTGAGCCCACCTGCCTGACCAATCTGCCTGTCCCTGACCCTGAGCCCGCCTGCCTGACCAATCTGCCTGACCCTGACCCTGAGCCCGCCTGCCTGTCCCTGACCCTGAGCCTGCCTGCCGACTGGTACCGTTACCCCACCTCTGGTTTTCTGACCTCTGCCTGCCTTGACCTGTCTATTGCCTGCCCCTGTTTGGAACATTATACTATTGTTTATTCAACGTGGTCTGTACTTGGGTCTTCCCTTCATTCCTGATAGTGACCTGTCGTTTGCCTGTCCCCTGTTGTTACAATAAACATTGTTACATCACACAGTCTGTACTTGGGTCTTACCTTGATACCTGATAGTACGAACAGGCCATGACTGACCCAGCAGACTTGGACCAGCTCCACAACGCTATCTCCTCACAAGGAGGCACCATTGGTAGGCACGAGGAGTTGCTTCACGGTCTGATGGAAAGGTTCCAGGCCGTGACCGAACGTCAGGACCTAGCATTGGACGCATTGTGGGAGCAATCCCGTGGGTTGCCTACTAGGCAGCCTACCACGATGGTAACCTCCCAGCCCATCTGTAACCCGGCTGGTAGCAGCACCGTCACCCCGGTTTCCTGGGAACCCAGATTACCTCCCCCGGAGTGCTACGATGGAAATTTCAGAACCTTTCCGAGCTTTTCTCTCCCAGTGCTCCCTCGTTTTCGAGCTGCAGCCTTCTTTGTTCCCCTCGGACAGCTCGAAGAATGCGTACATTATTACACTGATGTCCGGGAGGGTACTCGACTGGGCCGCGGTGGTGTGGGAGCAACAATCCGCCATCTGCCTCGGTCTGGAGGCATTCGTGGCAGAGGTGAGAAAAGTTTTTGAGGCTCCGGTGTCCTGGAGAGAGGCTGCCCGGAAGTTACTCCAGCTTCGGCAGCACACCTTCAGTGTGACAGACTGTGCGGTGGAGTTCCACACGCTAGCAGTGGAGGGTGCCTGGAACCTGGAAGTGCTGTTCGACACGTTCCTGCACGGATTATCGGAGGAGGTAAAGGATAACCTGGCAGCCCGAGAACTACCGACGGATCTCGACTCACTCATTGCTTCAACCATCCGGCTCGATGGTCGGCTATGGGAACGTAGGAGGGAGAAGAGGTCTGATTGCGGTCCCGATCGTTCCCTCGGAGATCCCACCTTGCAGCTGGTGAACTCCGGAAGTCCCCGGCGTCTACATCCCCGAAAGGATCCAAGCTTACCCGAGTGCCTCCAAGAGCCTCCGGAGACTGACGATTCACCTCTTCCCAAGCCGATGCAGCTCGGCAGGGCTAGGCTGTCTCCAGCCGAATGCGTACGCAGACTTGAGACCCAGAGTTGTTTGTATTGCGGTACTGCCGGAGGAGGAGGGGGGGTGAGGAGGGAGAGGAAGGGGAAGGGGGAGCAAGTGGAGGAAGGGGGGAGGAGGAGGAGGAGGAGTGCTGATCTAGGATCAGGTCCCCCACTTGTCCATATAATCTTGTTCTTTATGCTCTATGCTTTGTGGACACAGGCTCAGCTGTTAGGTCTCAGCCAAGGTTACACAGTGGAAAAGACACAATCGTTTGTTCGATGAATTCTCTGATGGTTGACAAAGACAGTGTTTGAACCAGCTAGTCAGAGTTTGAGGCTTTTCTGAGGAGAGAAGAGAGAAACACTCTGACAGAACGCTGACAACACACTGATTGTCTGTCTGTCTGTCTGTCTGTCTGTCTGTCTGTCTGTCTGTCTCTGTCTGTCTGTCTGTCTGTCTGTCTGCCTCTCTGTCTGCCTCTCTGTCTGCCTCTCTGTCTGCCTATCTGTCTGCACGTCTGTCTGTCTGCCTCTCTGTCTGCCTCTCTGTCTGCCTCTCTGTCTGCACGTCTGTCTGTCTGTCTCTGTCTCTGTCTGTCTGCCTCTCTGTCTGCCTTTCTGTCTGCACGTCTGTCTGTCTGTCTGTCTGTCTGTCTGTCTGTCTGTCTGTCTGTCTCTGTCTGTCTGTCTGTCTGTCTGCCTCTCTGTCTGCCTCTCTGTCTGCCTCTCTGTCTGCCTATCTGTCTGCACGTCTGTCTGTCTGCCTCTCTGTCTGCCTCTCTGTCTGCCTCTCTGTCTGCACGTCTGTCTGTCTGTCTCTGTCTCTGTCTGTCTGCCTCTCTGTCTGCCTTTCTGTCTGCACGTCTGTCTGTCTGTCTGTCTGTCTGTCTGTCTGTCTGTCTGTCTGTCTGTCTGTCTGCCTCTCTGTCTGCCTCTCTGTCTGCCTCTCTGTCTGCCTCTCTGTCTGCCTATCTGTCTGCACGTCTGTCTGTCTGCCTCTCTGTCTGCCTCTCTGTCTGCCTCTCTGTCTGCACGTCTGTCTGTCTGTCTCTGTCTCTGTCTGTCTGCCTCTCTGTCTGCCTTTCTGTCTGCACGTCTGTCTGTCTGTCTGTCTGTCTGTCTGTCTGTCTGTCTGTCTGTCTGTCTGCGAATCTGTCTTTTATCAATTCAATTCAAGGGGCTTTATTGACATGGGAAACATATCTTAACATTGCCAAAGCAAGTAAAGTAGATAATAAACAAAAGTGAAATAAACAATAAAAATTAACAGTAAATATTACACTCACAGAAGTTCCAAAAGAATAAAGACATTTCAAATGTCATATTATGTCTATATACAGTGTAGTAATGATGTACAAATAGTTAAAGTACAAAAGGGAAAATAAATCAACATAAATATGGGTTGTATTTACAATGGTGTTTGTTCTTCACTGGTTGCCCTTTTCTTGTGGCAGCAGGTCACACATCTTGCTGCTGTAATGTCACACTGTGGTATTTCACCCAGTAGATATGGGAGTTTATCAAAATCGGGGTTTTCTAATTCTTTGTGGATCTGTGTAATCTGAGGGAAATATGTGTCTCTAATATGGTCATACATTTGGCAGGAGGTTAGGAAGTGCAGCTCAGTTTCCACCTCATATTGTGGGCAGTGTTGCACATAGCCTGTCTTCTCTTGAGAGCCATGTCTGCCTACGGTGGCCTTTCTCAATAGCAAGGCTATGCTCACTGAGTATGTACATAGTCAAAGCTTTCCTTAAGTTTGGGTCAGTCACAGTGGTCAGGTATTCTGCCACTGTGTCTCTGTGTTTAGGCCCAAATAGCATTCTAGTTTGCTCTGTTTTTTTGTTAATTCTTTCCAATGTGTCAAGTAATTATCTTTTTGTTTTCTCATGATTTGGTTGGGTCTAATTATGTTGCTGTCCTGGGGCTCTGTGGGATGTGTTTGTGTTTGTGAACAGAGCCCCAGGACCAGCTTGCTTAGGGGACTCTTCTCCAGGTTCATCTCTCTGTAGGTGATGGCTTTGTTGTGGAAGGTTTGGGAATCACTTCCTTTTAGGTGGTTGTAGAATTTAACGTCTCTTTTCTGGATGTTGATAATTAGCGGGTATCGGCCTAATTCTGCTCTACATGCATTATTTGGTGTTCTACGTTGTACACAGAGGATATTTTTGCAGAATTCTTCATGCAGAGTCTCAATTTGGTGTTTGTCCCATTTTGTGAATTCTTGGTGGGTGTCTGTCTGTCTGTCTGTCTGTCTGTCTGTCTGTCTGTCTGTCTGTCTGTCTGTCTGTCTGTCTGTCTGTCTGTCTGTCTGTCTGTCTGCGAGACTGTCTGTCTGTCTGTCTGTCTGTCTGTCTGTCTGTCTGTCTGTCTGTCTGACTGACTGTTTGTCTGTCTGCCTACATATCTGTCTGGCTGTCCAATCATGTTTGTTTTCTGTCATTAAAGTAAATCATTAAATCATGAATCAATCATTAAAGTAAAAACACAGTTTCAGATAATCCTGATTTTTGTTTTCAGACTTCCTCAATCGCTCTCTCTTCTGTTGTGTGTCAGTGTAGTGCAGGCAAACTCCCCCTGGAGGAGAGGGAGGAGGAGGGAGAAGGAGATGACATGGACACACACACACGGCAGTGGATGGCATGGGGACACTGTTCCCCTTGTGCCAGGCCAGATTGTGGTTCAGATTGTGTCAGAGGGCTCGGCCGGGCCAGATTGTGGTTCAGATTGCGCCAGGGGGCTCGGCCAGGTCAGTGTGTGGTTCAGATTGCGCCAGGGGGCTCGGCCGGGCCGGACTTGCGCCAGGTGTGTAAGTGTGTGTGTGTGTGCATGTGTGTGTGTGTGTGTTTGCCAGACCGCTTGGGTTGGCTGGTGCAGTGCAAGGTTAAATCCACCATGACTGGGCTGATCTGGGCCGTGACTGGGCTGTGACTGGGCTGATCTGGGCTGTGACTGGGCTGTGACTGGGCTGTGACTGGGCTGTGACTGGGCTGATCTGGGCTGTGACTGGGCTGATCTGGGCCGTGACTGGGCTGATCTGGGCCGTGACTGGGCTGACCTGGGCCGTGACTGGGCTGATCTGGGCCGTGACTGGGCTGATCTGGGCTGTGACTGGGCTGATCTGGGCTGTGACTGGGCTGATCTGGGCTGATCTGGACTGTGACTGGGCTGATCTGGGCTGTGACTGGGCTGTGACTGGGCTGATCTGGGCTGTGACTGGGCTGATCTGGGCTGTGACTGGGCTGTGACTGGGCTCATCTGGGCTGATCTGGGCTGTGACTGGGCTGATCTGGGCTGTGACTGGGCTGATCTGGGCTGATCTGGGCTGTGACTGGGCTGATCTGGGCTGTGACTGGGCTGTGACTGGGCTGTGACTGGGCTGATCTGGGCTGATCTGGGCTGTGACTGGGCTGATCTGGGCTGATCTGATTCTAGGATAGAGGCTATACCAGGCTATACCAGGCTATACCAGGCTATACTGAGCTGTGTTCTAGGATAGAGGTTATACCAGGCTATACCAGGCTATACCAGGCTATGCTGAGCTGTGCTCTAGGATATAGGCTATACCAGGCTATACCAGGCTATACCAAGGCTATACTGAGCTGTGCTCTAGGATAGAGGCTATTCCAGGCTATACCAGGCTATACCAAGGCTATACTGAGCTGTGTTCTAGGATAGAGGTTATACCAGGCTATACCAGGCTATACCAGGCTATGCTGAACTGTGTTCTATGATAGAGGTTATACCAGGCTATACCAGGCTATACCAGGCTATGCTGAACTGTGTTCTAGGATAGAGGCTTTACCAGGCTATACCAGGCTATACCAGGCTATGCTGAACTGTGTTCTAGGATAGAGGTTATACCAGGCTATACCAGGCTATACCAGGCTATGCTGAGCTGTGTTCTAGGATAGAGGTTATACCAGGCTATACTAGGTTATACCAGGTTATACCAGGCTATACTGAGCTGTGCTCTAGGATAGAGGTTATACCAGGCTATACCAGGCTATACCAGGCTATACCAGGCTATGCTGAGCTGTGCTCTAGGAAAGAGGCTATACCAGGCTATACCAGGCTATACTGAGCTGTGTTCTAGGATAGACGTTATACCAGGCTATACCAGGTTATACTGAACTGTGTTCTAGGATAGAGGTTATAGCAGGCTATACCAGGCTATACCAGGCTATACTGAGCTGTGTTCTAGCATAGAGGTTATACCAGGCTATACCGAGCTGTGTTCTAGGATAGAGGTTATACCAGGCTATACCAGGCTATACCAGGCTATGCTGAGCTGTGTTCGAGGATATAGGTTATACCAGGCTATACCAGGCTATACCAGGCTATGCTGAGCTGTGCTCTAGGATAGAGGTTATACCAGGCTATACAAGGCTATACCAGGCTATACCAGGCTATACCAGGCTATGCTGAGCTGTGCTCTAGGATAGAGGTTATACCAGGCTATACCAGGCTATACTGAGCTGTGCTCTAGGATAGAGGCTATACCAGGCTATACCAGGCTATACCAAGGCTATGCTGAGCTGTGCTCTAGGATATAGGTTATACCAGGCTATACCAGGCTATACCAGGCTATACTGAGCTGTGTTCTAGGATAGAGGTTATACCAGGCTATACCAGGCTATACCAGGCTATACCAGGCTATACTGAGCTGTGTTCTAGGATAGAGGCTATACCAGGCTATACCAGGCTATACCAGGCTATACCAGGCTATACCAGGCTATACCAGGCTATACTGAGCTGTGTTCTAGGATAGAGGCTATACCAGGCTATACCAGGCTATACCAGGCTATACCAGGCTATACCAGGCTATACTGAGCTGTGTTCTAGGATAGAGGTTATACCAGGCTATGCTGAACTGTGTTATAGGATAGAGGCTATACCAGGCTATACCAGGCTATACCAGGCTATACCAGGCTATGCTGAGCTGTGTTCTAGGATAGAGGCTATACCAGGCTATACCAGGCTATACCAGGCTATGCTGAGCTGTACTCTAGGATAGAGGCTATGCCAGGCTATACCAGGCTATACTGAGCTGTGCTCTAGGATAGAGGCTATACCAGGCTATACCAGGCTATACCAGGCTATACCAGGCTATACCAGGCTATACCAGGCTATACCAGGCTATACCAGGCTATACCAGGCTATATTTTATTTTATTTTTATTTTTATTTCACCTTTATTTAACCAGGTAGGCAAGTTGAGAACAAGTTCTCATTTACAATTGCGACCTGGCCAAGATAAAGCAAAGCAGTTCGACAACATACAACAACACAGAGTTACACATGGAATAAAACAACATACAATCAATGATGCAGTAGAAAAAAATAAGACTATATACAATGTGAGCAAATGATGTGAGATAATGGAGGTAAAGGCAAAAAAATGCCATGGTGGCAAAGTAAATAAAGTATGGCAAGAAAAACACTGGAATGGTAGATTTGTAGTTTGAAGAAAGTTAAAAGTTAAAATATAAATAATATGGTGCAAAGGAGCAAAATAAATAAAATAAATAAATACAGTAGGGGAAAAGGTAGTAGTTTGGGCTCAATTAAAGATGGGCTATGTACAGGTGCAGAGATCTGTGAGCTGCTCTGACAGCTGGTGCTTAAAGCTAGTGAGGGAGATAAGTGTTTCCAGTTTTAGAGATTTTTGTAGTTCGTTCCAGTCATTGGCAGCTGAGAACTGGAAGGAGAGACGACCAAAGGAGGAGTTGGCTTTAGGGGTGACCAGAGAGATATACCTGCTGGAGCGCGTGCTACAGGTGGGTGCTGCTATGGTGACCAGTGAGCGGAGATAAGGGGGGACTTTACCTAGCAGGGTCTTGTAGATGACCTGGAGCCAATGTGTTTGGCGACGATTATGAAGTGAAGGCCAGCCAACGAGAGCATACAGGTCGCAGTGGTGGGTTGTATATGGGGCTTTGGTGACAAAACGGATGGCACTGTGATAGACTGCATCCAGCTTGTTGAGTAGGGTATTGGAGGCTATTTTGTAAATGACATCGCCGAAGTCGAGGATTGGTAGGATGGTCAGTTTTACGAGGGTATGTTTGGCAGCATGAGTGAAGGATGCTTTGTTGCGAAATAGGAAGCCAATTCTAGATTTCACTTTGGATTGGAGATGATTGATGTGAGTCTGGAAGGAGAGTTTACAGTCTAACCAGACACCTAGATATTTGTAGTTGTCCACAAATTCTAAGTTAGAACCGGCGGGCAGGTGCAGGCAGCGATCGGTTGAAGAGCATGCATTTAGTTTTACTTGTGTTTAGGAGCAGTTGGAGACCACGGAAGGAGAGTTGAATGGCATTGAAGCTCGTCTGGAGGGTTGTTAACACAGTGTCCAAAGAAGGGCCAGAAGTATACAGAATGGTGTCGTCTGCGTAGAGGTGGATCAGAGATTCACCAGCAGCAAGAGCGACATCATTTATGTATACAGAGAAAAGAGTTGGCCCAAGAATTGAACCCTGTGGTACCCCCATAGAGACTGCCAGAGGTCCAGACAGTAGGCCCTCCGATTTGACACACTGAACTCTGTCAGAGAAGTAGTTGGTGAACCAGGCGACGCAATCGTTTGAGAAACCAAGGCTACTAAGTCTGCCGATGAGGATGTGGTGATTAACAGAGTCAAAAGCTTTGGCCAGGTCAATGAATACGGCAGCACAGTAATGTTTCTTATCGATGGCGGTTACGATGTCGTTTAGGACCTTGAGCGTGGCTGAGGTGCACCCATGACCAGCTCTGAAACCAGATTGCATAGCGGAGAGGGTGCGGTGGGATTCAAAATAGTTGGTAATCTGTTTGTTGACTTGGCTTTCGAAGACCTTAGAAAGGCAGGGTAGGATGGATATAGGTCTGTAGCAATTTGGGTCAAGAGTGTCACCTCCTTTGAAGAGGGGGATGACAGCAGCTGCTTTCCAATCTATGGGAATCTCAGACGACACGAAAGAGAGGTTGAACAGGCTAGTAATAGGGGTTGCAATAATTTCGGCAGATAATTTTAGAAAGAAAGGGTCCAGATTGTCAAGCCCAGCTGATTTGTAGGGGTCCAGATTTTGCAGCTCTTTCAGAACATCAGCTGAATGGATTTGGGAGAAGGAGAAATGGGGGAGGCTTGGGCGAGTAGCTGTGGGGGGTGCAGTGCTGTTGAATGCAGTAGGGGTAGTTAGGTGGAAAGCATGGCCAGCCGTAGAAAAATGCTTATTGAAATTCTCAATTATAGTGGGCTTATCGGTGGTGACAGAGTTTCCTATCCTCAGTGCAGTGGGCAGTTGGGAGGAGGTGTTCTTATTCTCCATGGACTTTACAATGTCCCAGAACTTTTTAGAGTTGGAGTTGCACGAAGCAAATTTCTGTTTGAAAAACAGGTTATACCAGGTTATACCAGGCTATACCAGGCTATACTGAGCTGTGTTCTAGGATAGAGGTTATACTAGACTATACCAGGCTATACCAGGCTATACTGAGCTGTGTTCTAGGATAGAGGCTATTCCAGGCTATACCAGGTTATACCAGGCCATGCTGAGCTGTGTTCTAGGATAGAGGTTATACTAGACTATACTGACCTACGCTTGGCTATTCATTTATACTATGAACTCGGTGCCATGCTATACGCTAGGAACATGGTGGGGGATAGTAGGTATTAAGGACCATATGTAACCGGGCTGTCCTGGGCAAGGATCCAATGTAACCGGGCTGTCCTGGGCTAGGATCCAATGTAACCGGGCTGTCCTGGGCAAGGATCCAATTTAACCGGGCTGTCCTGGGCAAGGATCCAATGTAACCGGGCTGTCCTGGGCAAGGATCCAATGTAACCGGGCTGTCCTGGGCAAGGATCCAATGTAACCGGACTGTCCTGGGCAAGGATCCAATGAAACCGGGCTGTCCTGGGCAAGGATCCAATGTAACCGGGCTGTCCTGGGCAAGGATCCAATGTAACCGGGCTGTCCTGGGCAAGGATCCAATGTAACCAGGCTGTCCTGGGCAAGGATCCAATGTAACCGGGCTGTCCTGGGCAATAGGCTAGGTTATACAAGGCCGTGTTAAATGGGTTATACCTAGGCTATAGTTCCTTCCTCTAAGCAGCAAATCAAATCAAAATCATATTTTATTTGTCACATTTACCGTGAAATGCTGAATACAACAGGTGTTGACCTTACCGTGAAATGCTGAATACAACAGGTGTTGACCTTACCGTGAAATGCTGAATACAACAGGTGTTGACCTTACCGTGAAATGCTGAATACAACAGGTTTAGACCTTACCGTGAAATGCTGAATACAACAGGTGTTGACCTTACCGTGAAATGCTGAATACAACAGGTGTAGTAGACCTTACAGTGAAATGCTTACTTTACAAGCCCTTAACCAACAACGCAGTTCAAGAAATAGATTTAAGAAAATATTTACTAAATATACTAAAGTAAAACATTTTTATAAAAAAGTAACACAAGCAAATTACATAACAATGTGGAGGCTATATACAGGGTGTTACGGTACAGAGTTAATGTGGAGGCTATATACAGGGTGTTACGGTACAGAGTCAATGTGGAGGCTATATACAGGGTGTTACGGTACAGAGTCAATGTGGAGGCTATATACAGGGTGTTACGGTACAGAGTCAATGTGGAGGCTATATACAGGGTGTTACGGTACAGAGTCAATGTGGAGGCTATATACAGGGTGTTACGGTACAGAGTCAATGTGGAGGCTATATACAGGGTGTTACGGTACAGAGTCAATATGGAGGCTATATACAGGGGGTACCGGTACAGAGTCAATGTGGAGGCTATATACAGGGGGTACCGGTACAGAGTCAATGTGGAGGCTATATACAGGGGGTACCGGTACAGAGTCAATGTGGAGGCTATATACAGGGTGTTACGGTACAGAGTCAATGTGGAGGCTATATACAGGGTGTTACGGTACAGAGTCAATGTGGAGGCTATATACAGGGTGTTACGGTACAGAGTCAATGTGGAGGCTATATACAGGGTGTTACGGTACAGAGTCAATGTGGAGGCTATATACAGGGTGTTACGGTACAGAGTCAATGTGGAGGCTATATACAGGGGGTACTGGTACAGAGTCAATGTGGAGACTATATACAGGGTGTTACGGTACAGAGTCAATGTGGAGGCTATATACAGGGTGTTACGGTACAGAGTCAATGTGGAGACTATATACAGGGTGTTACGGTACAGAGTCAATGTGAAGGCTATATACAGGTGGCACCGGTACAGAGTCAATGTGGAGGCTATATACAGGGTGTTACGGTACAGAGTCAATGTGGAGGCTATATACAGGGGGTACCGGTACAGAGTCAATGTGGAGACTATATACAGGGGGTACCGGTACAGAGTCAATGTGGAGACTATATACAGGGGGTACCGGTACAGAGTCAATGTGGAGGCTATATACAGGGGGTACCGGTACAGAGTCAATGTGGAGGCTATATACAGGGGTACCGGTACAGAGTCAATGTGGAGGCTATATACAGGGTGTTACGGTACAGAGTCAATGTGGAGGCTATATACAGGGTGTTACGGTACAGAGTCAATGTGGA
>NC_042968.1:40104936-40109936 GCF_901001165.1 Salmo trutta | reverse complement strand
GGCTGATACCAGTATAGGGCTGATACCAGTATAGGGCTGATTCCAGTGTAGGGCTGATATCAGTATAGGGCTGATTCCAGTATAGGGCTGATTCCAGTATAGGGCTGATACCAGTATAGGGCTGATTCCAGTGTAGGGCTGATATCAGTATAGGGCTGATTCCAGTATAGGGCTGATACCAGTATAGGGCTGATTCCAGTGTAGGGCTGATATCAGTACATGGTATTTTTATCATTTAAAGGGGAAGTTCCGGTATTAAAGCTGCAATATGTCACTTTTTGGGCGACCCGACTAAATTCACATAGAAATGTGAGTTATAGATTATTGGTGATATGTGATTATATTTATTATAGCTTTATCTAAAATCAATAACTTTTTAATGTTTCACTATTATTATTGTTCCTGAAATTCATTGAAGAGGATGGTCCTCCCCTTCCTCCTCTGAGGAGCCTCCACTGCTCTGCACTATACTTGCTTGTTTTGTCACATAAACTGAAATTAAGCAAACTATTCAACAATCTGTGTGTGTGTGAGATAGATCGAGAGTGTGTGTGTGTGTGTGTGTGTGTGTGTGTGTGTGTGTGTGTGTGTGTGTGTGTGTGTGTGTGTGTGTGTGTGTGTGTGTGTGTGGTTTGTGTGTGTGTAAGAGAGAGCAAACTGGGATATTTCTGTACAGATTCTGTCAGACTTAAAAATAATGGTGTTCCAAAAAAGGTCCAGTCGCCAGGACAACAAATACAAATTCCATCTAGACACCGTTGCCTTAGAGCACACAAAAACTATACATACCTCGGCCTAAACATCAGCGCCACAGGTAACTTCCACAAAGCCGTGAACGATCTGAGAGACAAGGCAATAAGGCGTTTCTATACCATCAAAAGGAACTTAAAACTCGACATGCCAAATAGGATCTGGCTAAAAACACTTAAATCAGTTATGGAACCCATAGGTTGTGAGGTCTTGGGTCCACTCAACAACCAAGAATTCACAAAATGGGACAAACACCCAATTAAGACTTAGTGTACAAGGCAAAACGCACAAACAACGCACGCAGATCAGGATTAGGACTAAACCTGCTAGTTATCAAAATGCAGAGAAGAAGAGCATTAAAACCCCCCGAGGTCGATGTCCGCGCCCCCATTTCAATCTAATTAGCATGATAAAAAATCCCCATAAAAAATCTGTTTGTTTTGCATTGGATGCTTCCGCCGCATCCGCACACTTCCTCATCTGCCGATGTCGCACTTCCTCATCTGCCGATGTCGCACTTCCTCATCTGCCTATGTCGCACTTCCTCATCTGCCTATGTCGCACTTCCTCATCTGCCGATGTCGCACTTCCTCATCTGCCTATGTCGCACTTCCTCATCTGCCTATGTCGCACTTCCTCATCCATCCTATGTCGCACTTCCTCATCTGCCTATGTCGCACTTCCTCATCTGCCTATGTCGCACTTCCTCATCTGCCTATGTCGCACTTCCTCATCTGCCTATGTTGCACTTCCTCATCTGCCTATGTCGCACTTCCTCATCTGCCTATGTCGCACTTCCTCATCTGCCGATGTCGCACTTCCTCATCTGCCTATGTCGCACTTCCTCATCTGCCTATGTCGCTCTTCTTCATCCGCCTATGTCGCACTTCCTCATCTGCCTATGTCACTCTTCTTCATCTGCCGATGTCGCACTTCCTCATCTGCCTATGTCACTCTTCCTCATCTGCCGATGTCGCACTTCCTCATCTGCCTATGTCGCACTTCCTCATCTGCCTATGTCACTCTTCTTCATCTGCCTATGTCGCACTTCCTCATCTGCCTATGTCGCACTTCCTCATCTGCCTATGTCGCACTTCTTCATCTGCCTATGTCGCACTTCCTTATCAATCCTGTTGCACTTCCTCATCTGCCTATGTCGCACTTCCTCATCTGCCTATGTCGCACTTCCTCATCTGCCTATGTCGCACTTCCTCATCTGCCTGTGTTGCACTTCCTCATCTGCTGTGGTGACAGAGCTATAGCGGTGTTTGTCAGACCATGAGAAATCCCGAAAACCACAAACTGGTGCCCCTCCAGAAAGATGACACTCCCACGAACACGATGGTGTTCTCTGGTTTGCTCTACGACCCCCACAAGCGTCTTTGGACTTGTCTGATCGGTTACAGCCCGATCTGCCAACTTCTGTCTGTAGCGTGTGAACAGTTTGGGCTACACACTAATATGACCCCTCTGTGGAAAGGTGAGACTCTCACCAATACGTACATGTCAGTTGTTTTGGCTTCACAAGACCCATCTGAAGTTACCCGATACCAGTTGCATTTGAAGTATATATGGACACTGTTTAGTTGAAAAAATAAGGGGTTAAATACATGTAAAAAATATATATAATATAAAAAATATATATATTTATTTCCTGATCTTTGTTATATTTCTCAGATATAAGACAGACACTTCAGAACACACTTCCTTTAGATTTTTTTGGAGGGGACTATCTGTTGTTCCATGTAGTGAATCTGATATTCAATGTGTTTCTATGGGCTAATAGCAGTAATCTGTTATTCAATGTGTTTCTATGGGCTAATAGCGTAATCTGTTATTCAATGTGTTTCTATGGGCTAATAGCAGTAATCTGTTATTCAGTGTGTTTCTTATGGGCTAAAAGCAGTACGGACTATCTGATATCAATGTGTTTCTATGGGCTAATAGCAGTAATCTGTTATTCAATGTGTTTCTATGGGCTAATAGCAGTAATCTGTTATTCAATGTGTTTCTATTGGCTAATAGCAGTAATCTGTGTATTCAATGTGTTATATGGGCTAATAGCAGTAATCTGTTATTCAATGTGTTTCTATGGGCTAATAGCAGTAATCTGTTATTCAATGTGTTTATATGGGCTAATAGCAGTAATCTGTTATTCAGTGTGTTTCTATGGGCTAATAGCAGTAAGGACTATCTGTTATTCAATGTGTTTCTATTGGCTAATAGCAGTAATCTGTTATTCAATGTGTTTATATGGGCTAATAGCAGTAATCTGTTATTCAATGTGTTTCTATGGGCTAATAGCAGTAATCTGTTATTCAATGTGTTTCTATGGGCTAATAGCAGTAATCTGTTATTCAGTGTGTTTCTATGGGCTAAAAGCAGTAAGGACTATCTGTTATTCAATGTGTTTCTATTGGCTAATAGCAGTAATCTGTTATTCAGTGTTTCTATGGGCTAATAGCAGTAATCTGTTATTCAATGTGTTTCTATGGGCTAATAGCAGTAATCTGTTATTCAATGTGTTTCTATGGGCTAATAGCAGTAATCTGTATTCAATGTGTTTCTATGGGCCTAATAGCAGTAACTGTTATTCAATGTGTTTCTATGGGCTAATAGCAGTAATTGTTTCATGTGTTTATAGGGGCTAAAAGCAGTAAGGACTATTGATATTCAATGTGTTTCTATTGGCTAATAGCAGTAATCTGTTATTCAATGTGTTTCTAATGGGCTCATAGCAGTAATCTGTTATCAATGTGTTCTATGGGCTAATAGCAGTAATCTGTTTATTCAATGTGTTTCTATGGGCTAATAGCAGTAATCGTTATCAATGTGTTTCTATGGGCTAATAGCATTAATCTGTTATTCAATGTGTTTTTATGGGCTAATAGCAGTAATCTGTTATTCAATGTGTTTCTATGGGCTTAATAGCAGTAAGGACTATCTGTTATTCAATGTGTTTCTATGGGCTAATAGCAGTAATCTGTATTTTCATTGTGTTTATATGGGCTAAAAGCAGTAAGGGACTATCTGATATTCAATGTGTTTCTAGTGGCTAATAGCAGTAATCTGTTATTCAATGTGTTTCTATGGGCTAATAGCAGTAATCTGTTATTCAATGTGTTTCTATGGCTATTAGCAGTAATCTGTTATCAATGTGTTCTATGGGCTAATAGCAGTAAGGACTATCTGTTATTCAATGTGTTTCTATGGGCTAATAGCAGTAAGGACTATCTGTTATTCAATGTGTTTCTATTGGCTACTAGCAAGTAATTGTTATTCAATGTGTTTCTATGGGCTAATAGCAGTAATCTGTTATTCAATGTGTTTCTATGGGCTAATAGCAGTAATCTGTTAGTCAATGTGTTTCTATGGGCTAAAAGCAGTAAGGACTATCTGATATTCAATGTGTTTCTATTGGCTAATAGCAGTAATCTGTTATTCAATGTGTTTCTATGGGCTAATAGCAGTAATCTGTTATTCAATGTGTTTCTATGGGCTAATAGCAGTAATCTGTTATTCAATGTGTTTCTATGGGCTAATAGCAGTCATCTGCTTATTCAATGTGTTTCTATGGGCTAATAGCAGTAATCTGTTATTCAATGTGTTTCTATGGGCTAATAGCAGTAAGGACTATCTGTTATTCAATGTGTTTCTATGGGCTAATAGCAGTAAGGACTATCTGTTATTCAATGTGTTTCTATTGGCTATAGCATCTGTTATTCAAGTGTTTCTATGGGCTAATAGCAGTAATCTGTTATTCAATGTGTTTCTATGGGCTAATAGCAGTAATCTGTTAGTCAATGGTTTCTATGGGCTAAAAGCAGTAAGGACTATCGGATATTCAATGTGCTTCTATTGGCTAATAGCAGTAATCTGTTATTCAAGTGTTTCTATGGGCTAATAGCAGTAATCTGTTATTCAATGTGTTTATGGGCTAATAGCAGTAATCGTTATTCAATGTGTTTCTATGGGCTAATAGCAGTAAGGACTATCTGTTATTCAATGTGTTTCTATGGGCTAATAGCAGTAAGGGCGATCTGTTATTCAATGTGTTTCTATTGGCTAATAGCAGTAAGGCCAAATAAAAATGTTAATGAAATATTTTTTTCATATTTGTTATACTTCAAGGGGTCTTAAAATTCCAAATCAAATAGCAAAATGTTCCTTGGTAAGACATTTTTAAAACAATTCCATATAGCTTAGTAAGACAACAAACACCATCAGACCCAACCAAATTACGAGAAAGC
>NC_042968.1:39906930-40104436 GCF_901001165.1 Salmo trutta | reverse complement strand
CACATCGCCAACAGTCTAGGAAACACGATGCTACCCAGCCATGGGCCCTAGCTCGGTATGAGTCCCATAATGCCTGGCGAAAAACCAAACACTGCATTCTACAGTAAGAACCTTAGACCAACGGTCAAGCATGGTGGTGGTAGTGGGATGGTTTAGGGATGCTTCGCTGCCTCAGGATTTGGATGGTTTGCCTTAATAGAAGAAACCATGAATTCTGCTCTGTATCAGTGAGTTTTACAGGAGAATATCAGGCCATCCGTCTGTGAGCTGACGCTGAAGAGCAGCTGGTTTATGCAGCAAGACAACGATCCAAAACATACAATCAAGTCTACATGAAAATGGCTGGGGGGGGGGGGGACTATTGAGATGTTGTGGCAGGACTTGAAAAGCTCAGCTCATGTTTGAAAACCCATGAAATGTTTCTGAGTTAAAGCAGTTCTGAACGGAAGTATGTGCCAAAATTCCTCCACAGCGACGTGAGATACTGATCTACAACTACAGGAAGTGGTTGGTTGGAGTCATCGCAGCTAAACCAGCACAGCCAGTTAGTGTAAGGATGAAATTACTTTTACTCACACAGGGGACACTGGGTTTTGAATAAATTAGGTTGTAAAATAAATGAAATAAGTATGTCATTGTTGTGTTATTTGTTCACTCAGGTTCCATTTATCTAATTTTAGGTTTTGGTTGAAGATCTGATAACATTTAATATAAAAAAATATGCAAAAGTAGAGAAAATTAGAAAAGGGGGCAAACAACATCTTTAGGGACCAGTGACGGTCCGAGGACCTGGGATTGGAAAAATACACTGTTTTACTGGACTTTGCCAAGACTGCATTAGCCCGCTGAGCTAAAGCACAGGAATTCGTTTGGGGAGCTAATGTAAGCCTTCAGGGCATTTCCATGTAAAAGGACCCATGTGAAGTTCATAGGAACATATCAAATTGGGTGTAAAAGGACCCATGTGAAGTTCATAGGAACATATCAAATTGGGTGTCCAGAAGAAAGCTAATAGTCTATATTTTTTGAGAAATGAAAGCATACTGTAGATACATTTTTAATCTTAATGTGGACAGGTACATTTACATTTGACATTTACGTCATTTAGCAGACGCTCTTATCCAGAGCAACTTACAAATTGGTGCATTCACCTTATGATATCCAGTGGAACAACCACTTTACAATAGTACATCTATATATTTTTGGGGGGGGGGGTTAGAAGGATTACTTTATCCTAACCCAGGTATTCCTTAAAGAGGTGGGGTTTCAGGTGTCTACGGAAGGTGGTGATTGACTCCGCTGTCCTGGCGTCGTGAGGGAGCTTGTTCCACCATTGGGGTGCCAGAGCAGCGAACAGTTTTGACTGGGCTGAGCGGGGAACTGTGCTTCCTCAGAGGTAGGGAGGCGAGCAGGCCAGAGGTGGATGAACGCAGTGCCCTTGTTTGGGTGTAGGGCCTGATCAGAGCCTGAAGGTACGGAGGTGCCGTTCCCCTCACAGCTCCGTAGGCAAGCACCATGGACTTGTAGCGGATGCGAGCTTCAACTGGAAGCCAGTGGAGAGAGCGGAGGAGCGGGGTGACGTGAGAGAACTTGGGAAGGTTGAACACCAGACGGGCTGCGGCGTTCTGGATGAGTTGTAGGGGTTTAATGGCACAGGCAGGGAGCCCAGCCAACAGCGGGTTGCAGTAATCCAGACGGGAGATGACAAGTGCCTGGATTAGGACCAAGTGCCTGGATTAGGACCTTCCTGTGTGAGGCAGGGTCGTACTCTGCGAATGTTGTAGAGCATGAACCTACAGGATCGGGTCACCGCCTTGATGTTAGTGGAGAACGACAGGGTGTTGTCCAGGATCACGCCAAGGTTCTTAGCACTCTGGGAGGAGGACACAAGGGAGTTGTCAACCGTGATGGCGAGATCATGGAACGGGCAGTCCTTCCCCGGGAGGAAGAGCAGCTCCGTCTTGCCGAGGTTCAGCTTGAGGTGGTGATCCGTCATCCAAACTGATATGTCTGCCAGACATGCAGAGATGCGATTCGCCACCTGGTTATCAGAAGTAAAGGCTTTGATTTCTGGATAGACAGATCTTAGAAAACAACTAGCATAAAAAAGTCTGAAAATGAATCAGAAATACATCAAAACACAATCGTGTTGAATTAAAGACCCCTGCTAACTAATATCAACACCTAAATTCAGTTTTGGAGAAACGTTTAATCTTCGGTAAATGTAAGAAATATTGCTTTGCGTTTTGTAATTCAGTTACCAAACCTACATCTTAAATATATTTTATAATTCCTCTCCCTCATGAGGAGGATGATCATGACATTTCACAGAAGTACCAAGTTATGGTAGACATACCAATTAGTTAGTGATTTTATTGATATACATTTTGTTTATTAAATATTAATTGATTAAAACTCATAATTTCGTTACCGGAATTACTGCAACTGAATTGGCTACAATGGGATACTGTTATGTTCAGCTCATAGTGTCTCCTGTTACTGTCCTCTCTTCCACTGCCTGTTATGTTCAGCTCATAACTTAGTCTTTCTGTTGTCTGGTGGTCAAACCACGTGTTAAAACAGTCTGAGTCTGGACAATCTCTCTCTCTCTCTCTCTCTCTCTCTCTCTCTCTCTCTCTCTCTCTCTCTCTCCTCTCTCTCTCTCTCTCTCTCTCTCTCTCTCTCTCTCTCTCTCTCTCTCTCTCTCTCTCTCTCTCTCTCTCTCTCTCTCTCTCTCTCTCTCTCTCTCTCTCTCTCTCTCTCTCTCTCTCTCTCTCTCTCTCTCTCTCTCTCTCTCTCTCGTTACCTCTCCCAGCTCTTACAGACACCTACCCATGAGCCCCCCTCTCTCGCTTACTGTAACCAGTCCCTTCACCCACTCAACACCGACCAACAACCAGACATCCATAGACATTGAAAAGTAGTTCAAATCTGGTCAGTCCACCCTGGCCTTGATGTCAACGTCCACAGACGGACCGGACTGAACCAAAACTGAACCTATCATAGACGTATGTTTCATATGTGGGCAGCAGGGTAGACTAGTGGTTAGAGGAGACAGGTAGCCTAGTGGTTAGAGGAGGCAGGTAGCCTAGTGGTTAGAGCGTTGGGCCAGTAACCAGCAGGTAGCCTAGTGGTTAGAGCGTTGGGCCAGTAACCAGCAGGTAGCCTAGTGGTTAGAGCGTTGGGCCAGTAACCAGTAGGTAGCCTAGTGGTTAGAGCATTGGGCCAGTAACCAGTAGGTAGCCTAGTGGTTAGAGCATTGGGCCAGTTACCCAAAAAGTTGCTAGATCGAATCCCCCGAGCTGACAAGGTGAAAATCTGTCGTTCTGCCCCCTGAACAAGGCAGTTAACCCACTGTTCCTAGGCCGTCATTTGTAAATAAGAATTTGTTCTTAACTGACTTGCCTAGTTAAATAAAGGTTAAATAAAAAATGTTTGGATAGAAGAGCCCAGTAGATTACAGTAGTACAGTAAAGACATGTACAGTGCCATGTACTCTACTGTGTTCTGCTGCACTGTGATGTCCAAACTCATGAAACACAAGGAGAATGACATTCATATCCATAATTATGCATTTCTGTGTAGTGCAGATTAGGGAGCCATGATGGAATTCCGTTACCGTAATTCTGTTACCGTAATTCCGTTACCGTAATTCCGTTACCGTAATTCCGTTACCGGGTGTAATCTACTTCACTTAGTGTAGTTCAGTAACCAAAACAGATTGTTTCTAACTCAAGGTTCCAAGTCGTATTTGACACACCATTCTTTCTGCAGACAGCTTTGAATCTTAATTTGGAGCAGATATTTAAGAGGTTTTTGGAAAACGTGATCGCATGAAAACTTGAGGGAGATTTGATCGTAATTCTGTTGCCACGGTTTGCATCTGCACAGTTCAGGTTTTTTTTTTTTGGTGCAATTTTCTGTGGAATTTCTTAGAAATACTCCTTGTCTATAGAACTATCTCAATAAATACATTATTTCGAAAACTGTTTTAAAACTGGTACCGGGGACCTTCAGACGAGTCTTGTGAGGCTTGTGGTTGTCCCACAAGAACAACATCATCGTGAGAGTCTCACCTTTCCACAGAGGGGTCATATTAGTGTGTAGCTCAAACTGTTGGGACGCTACAGACAGAAGTTGGCTGTATTTTGATCGGCTGTATTTTGAGGCTTGTGGGCGTCCTAGAGCAAAAAGGAGAACAACATCATGTTCGTGAGAGTCTCCCTTTTTCCACAGAGTAAAAATAATAGTTTGTAGGCCAAACCGTTTGGAAGCTACAGACTTTTTCGTGACAACATCAATTTTCGGGACGTCTCATTTGTCTGAGAAACACCGTTCTGGCTCTACCACCTTTCAGCGCAATGCGGAACGGAGATATCGGAGGATACGGTAGATTGAGATACAGCTCTGGTAGATATCTCTAGCTTAAACAGACGGATCTCTGGAGGATTTTTTTTTATTACGTTAATTAGATGTGTTCGGCTGGGCCGCGGAAAATTGTAGGCTAAGGGTTAAAATGAAAAGTACTTAGTCAAATTGCTAAGGTTACCTATCACGTGAATGTACTTTACTACTATACCAATTCTGCTACTTCAGTTTAAGAGACATGAGGTTGAGAAATACATCTTCATGTGGCTTCACCACACAGACAGACAGCATTCTGGGAACAGGACTGAGAAACACTGTCTACACAGACAGACAGCATTCTGGGAACAGGACTGAGAAACACTGTCTGTTATGACTTCACCACACAGACAGACAGCATTCTGGGAACAGGACTGAGAAACACTGTCCGTTAAGACTTCACCACACAGACAGACAGCATTCTGGGAACAGGACTGAGAAACACTGTCTACACAGACAGACAGCATTCTGGGAACAGGACTGAGAAACACTGTCTGTTAAGACTTCACCACACAGACAGACAGCATTCTGGGAACAGGACTGAGAAACACTGTCTACACAGACAGACAGCATTCTGGGAACAGGACTGAGAAACACTGTCCGTTATGACTTCACCACACAGACAGACAGCATTCTGGGAACAGGACTGAGAAACACTGTCCGTTATGACTTCACCACACAGACAGACAGCATTCTGGGAACAGGACTGAGAAACACTGTGTACACAGACAGACAGCATTCTGGGAACAGGACTGAGAAACACTGTCTGTTAAGACTTCACCACACAGACAGACAGCATTCTGGGAACAGGACTGAGAAACACTGTCTACACAGACAGACAGCATTCTGGGAACAGGACTGAGAAACACTGTCCGTTATGACTTCACCACACAGACAGACAGCCTTCTGGGAACAGGACTGAGAAACACTGTCCGTTAAGACTTCACCACACAGACAGACAGCATTCTGGGAACAGGACTGAGAAACACTGTCTACACAGACAGACAGCATTCTGGGAACAGGACTGAGAAACACTGTCCGTTATTAAGACTTCACCACACAGACAGACAGCATTCTGGAAACAGGACTGAGAAACACTGTCTACACAGACAGACAGCATTCTGGGAACAGGACTGAGAAACACTGTCTGTTATGACTTCACCACACAGACAGACAGCATTCTGGGAACAGGACTGAGAAACACTGTCTACACAGACAGACAGCATTCTGGGAACAGGACTGAGAAACACTGTCCGTTATGACTTCACCACACAGACAGACAGCATTCTGGGAACAGGACTGAGAAACACTGTCCGTTAAGACTTCACCACACAGACAGACAGCATTCTGGGAACAGGACTGAGAAACACTGTGTACACAGACAGACAGCATTCTGGGAACAGGACTGAGAAACACTGTCTGTTAAGACTTCACCACACAGACAGACAGCATTCTGGGAACAGGACTGAGAAACACTGTCTACACAGACAGACAGCATTCTGGGAACAGGACTGAGAAACACTGTCCGTTATGACTTCACCACACAGACAGACAGCCTTCTGGGAACAGGACTGAGAAACACTGTCCGTTAAGACTTCACCACACAGACAGACAGCATTCTGGGAACAGGACTGAGAAACACTGTCTACACAGACAGACAGCATTCTGGGAACAGGACTGAGAAACACTGTCCGTTATTAAGACTTCACCACACAGACAGACAGCATTCTGGAAACAGGACTGAGAAACACTGTCTACACAGACAGACAGCATTCTGGGAACAGGACTGAGAAACACTGTCCGGTATGACTTCACCACACAGACAGACAGCATTCTGGGAACAGGACTGAGAAACACTCTCCGTTATGACTTCACCACACAGACAGACAGCATTCTGGGAACAGGACTGAGAAACACTGTCCGTTAAGACTTCACCACACAGACAGACAGCATTCTGGGAACAGGACTGAGAAACACTGTCCGTTAAGGCTTCACCACACAGACAGACAGCATTCTGGGAACAGGACTGAGAAACACTGTCCGTTATGACTTCACCACACAGACAGACAGCATTCTGGGAACAGGACTGAGAAACACTGTCCGTTATGACTTCACCACACAGACAGACAGCATTCTGGGAACAGGACTGAGAAACACTGTCTACACAGACAGACAGCATTCTGGGAACAGGACTGAGAAACACTGTCCGTTAAGACTTCACCACACAGACAGACAGCATTCTGGGAACAGGACTGAGAAACACTGTCCGTTAAGACTTCACCACACAGACAGACAGCATTCTGGGAACAGGACTGAGAAACACTGTCCGTTAAGGCTTCACCACACAGACAGACAGCATTCTGGGAACAGGACTGAGAAACACTGTCCGTTATGACTTCACCACACAGACAGACAGCATTCTGGGAACAGGACTGAGAAACACTGTCCGTTATGACTTCACCACACAGACAGACAGCATTCTGGGAACAGGACTGAGAAACACTGTCTACACAGACAGACAGCATTCTGGGAACAGGACTGAGAAACACTGTCCGTTAAGACTTCACCACACAGACAGACAGCATTCTGGGAACAGGACTGAGAAACACTGTCTACACAGACAGACAGCATTCTGGGAACAGGACTGAGAAACACTGTCCGTTATGACTTCACCACACAGACAGACAGCATTCTGGGAACAGGACTGAGAAACACTGTCCGTTAAGACTTCACCACACAGACAGACAGCATTCTGGGAACAGGACTGAGAAACACTGTCTACACAGACAGACAGCATTCTGGGAACAGGACTGAGAAACACTGTCCGTTAAGACTTCACCACACAGACAGACAGCATTCTGGGAACAGGACTGAGAAACACTGTCTACACAGACAGACAGCATTCTGGGAACAGGACTGAGAAACACTGCCCGTTATGACTTCACCACACAGACAGACAGCATTCTGGGAACAGGACTGAGAAACACTGTCCGTTATGACTTCACCACACAGACAGACAGCATTCTGGGAACAGGACTGAGAAACACTGTCCGTTAAGACTTCACCACACAGACAGACAGCATTCTGGGAACAGGACTGAGAAACACTGTCCGTTAAGGCTTCACCACACAGACAGACAGCATTCTGGGAACAGGACTGAGAAACACTGTCTACACAGACAGACAGCATTCTGGGAACAGGACTGAGAAACACTGTCCGTTAAGACTTCACCACACAGACAGACAGCATTCTGGGAACAGGACCTGCTGGAACCGCGTTTCCCAGTATCACCATGCAAACCAAAGGCATGTGTCTGACTCAGCCCTGTATCCATTCCTTAATCACTAATTGGTGGGATTTGTAGTCCTAACTGGCGGAATCCTGGATTCCATTACATATCAGCATCGGGCCTCTTTAAAACGTCTGTTTCTGAAATGTAAGATCCTATCCCATAATAAAACCCAGGGCTGACGGAAACTGCTCATGTATCAAATGGCACCCTATTCCCTATTTTTTTTTAGTGCACTACTTTTACCTCACTGGTCTAAAGTAGTGCACTATGTAGGGAATAGGGTTCCATTTGGGACACGGAGCCTCTGTTTGACATGAACTAGAGGCCTGGCTCTTGTAAGGAACCTTGCGGTGCTGGGGTTATGTTTTTCTAGGGCTTGTTTTTGCCGTTGCGCAGGAAATACTGATAGAGACACTAACTCAAAGTGATCCTTTGCTATAACTGCATCCTCATTGATTTTTTAGTTCTATCTACCAATATAGAACTCTGGACGATTGTAAAACATGACGGGGGACATGCGTTCTGTAGCTATAATGTTGCTATTCCTTATCGGGCCTATACATAGATACATGTTTAACGCAGGACCAACTGTAACTAAGAATTCATTTGATGTCGGTGAATGAGCGGTTTGAAGCTGTGAAGTCTAGTTTTATTTGCTTCTTTTAAGTGTACCTGTGTGTGGGTCTCGCTGGCACAGGTTTATAATTTGGCTCCGGACAGTCTGAGAAGAACAAGAATATTTACATCCAGGTGTTCAGACTCTGGAGTGAGACATCTCACCATCTGATGAACGGGTACCAGACCTGTATCTCTTCCTGATAAAGACAGAGAGGTTCATTACCAGTATCTCTTCCTGATAAAGACAGAGAGGTTCATTTCCAGTATCTCTTCCTGATAACGACAGAGAGGTTCATTACCAGTATCTCTTCCTGATAACGACAGAGAGGTCCATTACCAGTATCTCTTCCTGATAAAGACAGAGAGGTCCATTACCAGTATCTCTTCCTGATAAAGACAGAGAGGTTCATTACCAGTATCTCTTCCTGATAAAGACAGAGAGGTTCATTACCAGTATCTCTTCCTGATAAAGACAGAGGTCCATTACCAGTATCTCTTCCTGATAAAGACAGAGAGGTTCATTACTAGTATCTCTTCCTGATAAAGACAGAGAGGTTCATTACCAGTATCTCTTCCTGATAAAGACAGAGAGGTTCATTACCAGTATCTCTTCCTGGTAAAGACAGAGAGGTTCATTACCAGTATCTCTTCCTGGTAAAGACAGAGAGGTTCATTACCAGTATCTCTTCCTGGTAAAGACAGAGAGGTCCATTACCAGTATCTCTTCCTGATAAAGACAGAGAGGTCCATTACCTGCATCTCTTCCTGATAAAGACAGAGAGGTTCATTACCAGTATCTCTTCCTGATAAAGACAGAGAGGTTCATTACCAGTATCTCTTCCTGGTAAAGACAGAGAGGTCCATTACCAGTATCTCTTCCTGATAAAGACAGAGAGGTTCATTACCAGTATCTCTTCCTGATAAAGACAGAGAGGTTCATTACCAGTATCTCTTCCTGATAAAGACAGAGAGGTTCATTACCAGTATCTCTTCCTGGTAAAGACAGAGAGGTCCATTACCAGTATCTCTTCCTGATAAAGACAGAGAGGTTCATTACCAGTATCTCTTCCTGATAAAGACAGAGAGGTTCATTACCAGTATCTCTTCCTGGTAAAGACAGAGAGGTTCATTACCAGTATCTCTTCCTGATAAAGACAGAGTGAGACATCTCTCCATCTGATGAACGGGTACCAGACCTGGTTTCAAATATAATTTGCTCTAGCCTACCTGGCATTCCAGGTGGGTGGTATATTCACTGTTTTCAGGGACTATTCTATTGGTCCATTGAGCCATGCCAGCTCAGATCAAGGATTTTAAATTATTTCAAATTGTATTTGAACCCTAGTCTGAATGGTGCAGTTTTGATGTGTCTTTTCACATTTGAGAAAACATGTCTGGACATCTTTGATGTTTTTTGTTGTTGTTGCATGTAGCAGAGCAGTCACATGGATTCCATGTGTTCCACCACGTTCTATGATGAAAGGAATGTGACGATCAGAATGCATAGGAAGAATGTTTTGAAAATTCTGAGAATGCTTTAGAATGCTTTAGAATTGTTGTATAGCACACTGTATTACTTATACAACTAATATAAGGACAGGACATGAGACGGGAGTAGAAATGAACGAGGGCATTGTTTAATGCGTTTCACAGGAAGAACATTCCAAGCATTTCAACATAGGTAAGCAAGGGGGGGGGGGGTTACAGGTGCCCTAAAGGGACAAAACTAGAACATCAATACACAACATATTCCTCCCCTTTTACCTTTGATGACTCATAAGGAAAAACGTAAATATTCGCTGTTTTGCCTATTGTTTTCTTTTTAATATAAGTTCTCTTAATGTAAATAAATGAGCATTTCAGAATAACCTTTTTCTAAACTAGAGATAGACGGTAGACTGCCTCAGTCCCCGGACTTAACCCTGTGGTGTATTCTGCCCCAATGTCGGAGGTTAGTCTGAACTAAATAGTCAACCTGTCAGTCTTTCTCTTGCAGGGTAATGACGACGTACAGGTGAGTCTACAGTCACATTATCTCTGAGTCTGAGTGGTGATGGTGTATGCCCAGACTGGGGTGCAACAGTACCCTGCGTAGGCACTCTGGCTGGTTCAGGTGAGTCTACAGTCACATTATCTCTGAGTCTGAGTGGTGATGGTGTATGCCCAGACTGGGGTGCAACAGTACCCTGCGTAGGCACTCTGGCTGGTTCAGGTGAGTCTACAGTCACATTATCTCTGAGTCTGAGTGGTGATGGTGTATGCCCAGACTGGGGTGCAACAGTACCCTGAGTAGGCACTCTGGCTGGTTCAGGTGAGTCTGGAGCACTTTCCACATTTGTAGGTTGCTGCAGTGGATGTTCAGGTGATAGCTCGTAGTCATGGTAGGTCTCCAGTAGCTGATCTTGGTTTGTCACTTGACATGAGTCATCTCTGAGGTTGGTTCCTGGCAACAGTTGATCCACGTGTCTCCTCCAGATGATGTTTTCCGGTGTGTGAACTGTGTAGGACACAGGCCCTGTGTCACGTCCTGACCAGTATAAGGGTTATTTGTTATTGTAGTTTGGTCAGGACGTGGCAGAGGGTATTTGTTTTATGTGGTTCGGGGTGATGGTTTATTTAGTAGGGCGTTTGATTTCTTATTTCCGGGTTTTGGTTTATGTTCTATGTTTTGTACTTCTATGTTCTTTCTGGGTTGGTGTATTTCTATGTGTAGGTTAATGGGAGTTTGGACTCTCAATTGGAGGCAGGTGCTTTCTCGTTGCCGTTATGACTTCACCACACAGACAGACAGCATTCTGGGAACAGGACTGAGAAACACTGTCCGTTATGACTTCACCACACAGACAGACAGCATTCTGGGAACAGGACTGAGAAACACTGTCCGTTATGACTTCACCACACAGACAGACAGCATTCTGGGAACAGGACTGAGAAACACTGTCTACACAGACAGACAGCATTCTGGGAACAGGACTGAGAAACACTGTCCGTTAAGACTTCACCACACAGACAGACAGCATTCTGGGAACAGGACTGAGAAACACTGTCCGTTATGACTTCACCACACAGACAGACAGCATTCTGGGAACAGGACTGAGAAACACTGTCTACACAGACAGACAGCATTCTGGGAACAGGACTGAGAAACACTGTCCGTTATGACTTCACCACACAGACAGACAGCATTCTGGGAACAGGACTGAGAAACACTGTCTACACAGACAGACAGCATTCTGGGAACCGGACTGAGAAACACTGTCCGTTATGACTTCACCACACAGACAGACAGCATTCTGGGAACAGGACTGAGAAACACTGTCCGTTATGACTTCACCACACAGACAGACAGCATTCTGGGAACAGGACTGAGAAACACTGTCCGTTAAGACTTCACCACACAGACAGACAGCATTCTGGGAACAGGACTGAGAAACACTGTCCGTTAAGACTTCACCACACAGACAGACAGCATTCTGGGAACAGGACTGAGAAACACTGTCCGTTAAGACTTCACCACACAGACAGACAGCATTCTGGGAACAGGACTGAGAAACACTGTCCGTTATGACTTCACCACACAGACAGACAGCATTCTGGGAACAGGACTGAGAAACACTGTCCGTTAAGACTTCACCACACAGACAGACAGCATTCTGGGAACAGGACTGAGAAACACTGTCTACACAGACAGACAGCATTCTGGGAACAGGACTGAGAAACACTGTCCGTTAAGACTTCACCACACAGACAGACAGCATTCTGGGAACAGGACCTGCTGGAACCGCGTTTCCCAGTATCACCATGCAAACCAAAGGCATGTGTCTGACTCAGCCCTGTATCCATTCCTTAATCACTAATTGGTGGGATTTGTAGTCCTAACTGGCGGAATCCTGGATTCCATTACATATCAGCATCGGGCCTCTTTAAAACGTCTGTTTCTGAAATGTAAGATCCTATCCCATAATAAAACCCAGGGCTGACGGAAACTGCTCATGTATCAAATGGCACCCTATTCCCTTTTTTTTTTTAGTGCACTACTTTTACCTCACTGGTCTAAAGTAGTGCACTATGTAGGGAATAGGGTTCCATTTGGGACACGGAGCCTCTGTTTGACATAAACTAGAGGCCTGGCTCTTGTAAGAAACCTTGCGGTGCTGGGGTTATGTTTTTCTAGGGCTTGTTTTTGCCGTTGCGCAGGAAATACTGATAGAGACACTAACTCAAAGTGATCCTTTGCTATAACTGCATCCTCATTGATTTTTTAGTTCTATCTACCAATATAGAACTCTGGACGATTGTAAAACATGACGGGGGACATGCGTTCTGTAGCTATAATGTTGCTATTCCTTATCGGGCCTATACATAGATACATGTTTAACGCAGGACCAACTGTAACTAAGAATTCATTTGATGTCAGTGAATGAGCGGTTTGAAGCTGTGAAGTCTAGTTTTATTTGCTTCTTTTAAGTGTACCTGTGTGTGGGTCTCGCTGGCACAGGTTTATAATTTGGCTCTGGACAGTCTGAGAAGAACAAGAATATTTACATCCAGGTGTTCAGACTCTGGAGTGAGAAATCTCACCATCTGATGAACGGGTACCAGACCTGTATCTCTTCCTGATAAAGACAGAGAGGTTCATTACCAGTATCTCTTCCTGATAACGACAGAGAGGTTCATTACCAGTATCTCTTCCTGATAAAGACAGAGAGGTTCATTACCAGTATCTCTTCCTGATAAAGACAGAGAGGTTCATTACCAGTATCTCTTCCTGATAAAGACAGAGAGGTTCATTACCAGTATCTCTTCCTGATAAAGACAGAGAGGTTCATTACCAGTATCTCTTCCTGATAAAGACAGAGAGGTTCATTACCAGTATCTCTTCCTGATAAAGACAGAGAGGTTCATTACCAGTATCTCTTCCTGATAAAGACAGAGGTTCATTACCAGTATCTCTTCCTGATAAAGACAGAGAGGTCCATTACCAGTATCTCTTCCTGATAAAGACAGAGAGGTTCATTACCAGTATCTCTTCCTGATAAAGACAGAGAGGTTCATTACCAGTATCTCTTCCTGATAAAGACAGAGAGGTTCATTACCAGTATCTCTTCCTGGTAAAGACAGAGAGGTTCATTACCAGTATCTCTTCCTGATAAAGACAGAGTGAGACATCTCTCCATCTGATGAACGGGTACCAGACCTGGTTTCAAATATAATTTGCTCTAGCCTACCTGGCTTTCCAGGTGGGTGGTATATTCACTGTTTTCAGGGACTATTCTATTGGTCCATTGAGCCATGCCAGCTCAGATCAAGGATTTTAAATTATTTCAAATTGTATTTGAACCCTAGTCTGAATGGTGCAGTTTTGATGTGTCTTTTCACATTTGAGAAAACATGTCTGGACATCTTTGATGTTTTTTGTTGTTGTTGCATGTAGCAGAGCAGTCACATGGATTCCATGTGTTCCACCACGTTCTATGATGAAAGGAATGTGACGATCAGAATGCATAGGAAGAATGTTTTGAAAATTCTGAGAATGCTTTAGAATGCTTTAGAATTGTTGTATAGCACACTGTATTACTTATACAACTAATATAAGGACAGGACATGAGACGGGAGTAGAAATGAACGTGGGCATTGTTTAATGCGTTTCACAGGAAGAACATTCCAAGCATTTCAACATAGGTAAGCAAGGGGGGGGGGTTACAGGTGCCCTAAAGGGACAAAACTAGAACATCAATACACAACATATTCCTCCCCCTTTACCTTTGATGACTCATAAGGAAAAACGTAAATATTCGCTGTTTTGCCTATTGTTTTCTTTTTAATATAAGTTCTCTTAATGTAAATAAATGAGCATTTCAGAATAACCTTTTTCTAAACTAGAGATAGACGGTAGACTGCCTCAGTCCCCGGACTTAACCCTGTGGTGTATTCTGCCCCAATGTCGGAGGTTAGTCTGAACTAAATAGTAAACCTGTCAGTCTTTCTCTTGCAGGGTAATGACGACGTACAGGTGAGTCTACAGTCACATTATCTCTGAGTCTGAGTGGTGATGGTGTATGCCCAGACTGGGGTGCAACAGTACCCTGAGTAGGCACTCTGGCTGGTTCAGGTGAGTCTACAGTCACATTATCTCTGAGTCTGAGTGGTGATGGTGTATGCCCAGACTGGGTTGCAACAGTACCCTGAGTAGGCACTCTGGCTGGTTCAGGTGAGTCTACAGTCACATTATCTCTGAGTCTGAGTGGTGATGGTGTATGCCCAGACTGGGTTGCAACAGTACCCTGAGTAGGCACTCTGGCTGGTTCAGGTGAGTCTGGAGCACTTTCCACATTTGTAGGTTGCTGCAGTGGATGTTCAGGTGATAGCTCGTAGTCATGGTAGGTCTCCAGTAGCTGATCTTGGTTTGTCACTTGACATGAGTCATCTCTGAGGTTGGTTCCTGGCAACAGTTGATCCACGTGTCTCCTCCAGATGATGTTTTCCGGTGTGTGAACTGTGTAGGACACAGGCCCTGTGTCACGTCCTGACCAGTATAAGGGTTATTTGTTATTGTAGTTTGGTCAGGACGTGGCAGAGGGTATTTGTTTTATGTGGTTCGGGGTGATGGTTTATTTAGTAGGGCGTTTGATTTATTATTTCCGGGTTTTGGTTTATGTTCTATGTTTTGTACTTCTATGTTCTTTCTGGGTTGGTGTATTTCTATGTGTAGGTTAATGGGAGTTTGGACTCAATTGGAGGCAGGTGCTTTCTCGTTGCCTCTGATTGAGAGTCCTATATATGGGTAATTGTTTGGTGTAGTGGGAGATTGTTTCTTGTTTTGCTGAATGTGCATGACAAGACTGTTTTGTTGTTCGTGAGTTCTTCGTTTTTGCTATTTTGGTGTTCACTTTATTTTCAAATAAATTCAAGATGAGCATCCACATTCCTGCTGCGTTTTGGTCCTCCATTCCCGACGACAACCGTTACACCCTGTTTGCGCAACAACTGTGGCTGGTATCCACTTTGGACCTTTGCAGTAGTTCCGAGCAAGAAAACTCTCTCCAGCTATGAAGCTTCTGTCTTTTGCTTTGCTCCGTCTCTCCACCTGTGCTCTCTGTTGTGTCTGTACAACCTGCTTCTACTTTGGAGGTCTCAGGAGGTCGAGTCGCGTGCGAAGCTGTCTTTTCATCATGGTTGGCACGGGTGCCACTTTGGTTGTAGCGTGGGGAGTGTTTCTGTAGGTTAACAGGAAGGTGTTTAGACGCCTATTGTGGGAGCCGTTCCCTTGTGATGATTTTAAAGCTTGCTTCATCGTTTGGACAAACCTTTCAGCGAGGCCGTTCGTTGCAGGGTGATACGGCGCTGACTTGATGTGCTGAATTCCATTTGCTTCCATGAATGACCGGAACTCTTCTGACACCAGTTGGGGGCCATTATCACTAACGAGTTGCGCTGGCAAGCCGAAGCGACTGAAGATTGACCGTAGCTCTTCGTTGGTTCTCTCCGCTGAGGTGCTCTTCATCACTGTGACCTCAGGCCATTATTCTGTGTGCGTCAACTACGACTAAGAACATACAATCCTCCAGTGGGCCTGCATAGTCTATGTGAACTCGCTGCCAAGGCTCCTCTGGGAAGTCCCATGGGTGTAGTGGCGCTAGCTGAGGCATATTCCTCATCTTTTGACATGCAGAACATGACTTGACCTTGTCTTCGATAGCTGTGTCCAGACCTGGCCACCAAAAGTAGCTGCGTGCAATCTCCTTCATTCACACCATGCCACAGTGCCCTGAATAGAGTTCTTCAAGCACCTGCCTTCTCAGTGGTGGCGGTTTGATGACTCGAAAACCCCATAGCAAGCATCCAAACTGAACTGTGAGCTCGTTTCTCCTCACTAGGTAAGGTTGTAGGCTGTCCGACATCTCTCCTTCTTTTCCACGAGTGACAATGTCCACGACCTCAGACATCACTGGATCAGTGTGGGTGAACTTTTTCACTTGGACAGATGTAACTGGGGCGTTCGTCACTTCCTTGAAGTAGAAGATTTCAGCCTGGGAGTGCTCAGTGTGTGCGACAGGTAAGGGAAGCCTTGAGAGACCGTCTGCATTGCAGTGCTGCTCAGACCTTCTGTACTTGATATCGTACTGGTGAGCAGATAACAATAACGCCCATCGCTGCATGCGGCTGGCTGCAAGCGACGGAATTCCGGTGTGGGGACCAAAGATGGAGGTGAGGGGTCTACGGTCCGTCAGTAGTGTGAATCGTCGGCCAAACAAACTGATGAAATTTCTTAACTCCAAACACAATGGCGAGTGCTTCACACTTTATCTGTGCATAATTGCTCTCGGCTTTACTTTAAGGTCCTTGATGTGAAAGCAATTGGCCTTTCTTCACCTGATGGCATGATGTGTGAGACAACTGCACCAACGCCATAAGGCAATGCATCACATGCCAACTGTAATGGCAAGTTGGGGTTGAAGTGGGTTAGGGCCTCTGACTGAGCTAAGGCTGTTTTCGCTTTCTTGAATGCCTCCTCACATCTGTCTGTCCACTTCCACTGTTTGGTTTTGTTCAAAAGTTCATGCAGTGGCTTTAACATGTTAGCTAGGTTTGGCACAAACTTTGCGTAGTATGTCAGTAGCTGACTCATGTTCTGTGGGGATGGAGCTTCCACAACGGCCTTCACCTTCGATGGCGCCTTGTGGAGCCCCGAACTGTCGATGACGTGGCCCAGGTACTCAACAGAGGGCCGGAAAAACTCGCATTTGTTCTTCCGGACCCTCAGACCGTACTCCTCCAATCTCTGTAGTGTAGCGTTCAGGTTTCTCAGCTGCTCCTGCTCGTCTTTGCCGGTGATGAGTAGATCATCGAGGTAACATTGGACCCCAGTGAGCCCGCTCAGTATCTGGTCCATAGCTCCCTGAAACAAGGCCCAGAGCTGAGGTGATTCCGAAAGGAAGCCTCCGGTACCTGTACAGTCCTTTGTGAGTCACTATGGTCAACAGTTCTTGTGACTCTTGGTCCACATGCATCTGTAGATAGGCCTGACAGAAGTCTCTTACTGAATGTTTGTCCTCCAGCTAAACCAGAAAAAGAGGTCGTCAATGAGGGGTAGTGGATATTTTTCAGCAGTCAAGACTGAGTTAATGGTGACTTTGAAATCACCACAGAGTTTTTTTTATGACTGGAACAACGGGTGTAGCCCATTCACTAACATTCACTGGATCCAATACTCCACTCTCCACTAGTCTGCTTCATTAACATTCACTGGATCCAATACTCCACTCTCCACTAGTCTGCTTCATTAACATTCACTGGATCCAATACTCCACTCTCCACTAGTCTGCTTCATTAACATTCACTGGATCCAATACTCCACACTCTCCACTAGTCTGCTTCACTAACATTCACTGGATCCAATACTCCACTCTCCACTAGTCTGCTTCATTAACATTCACTGGATCCAATACTCCACACTCTCCACTAGTCTGCTTCATTAACATTCACTGGATCCAATACTCCACACTCCACTAGTCTGCTTCACTAACATTCACTGGATCCAATACTCCACTCTCCACTAGTCTGCTTCATTAACATTCACTGGATCCAATACTCCACTAGTCTGCTTCATTAACATTCACTGGATCCAATACTCCACACTCTCCACTAGTCTGCTTCATTAACATTCACTGGATCCAATACTCCACTCTCCACTAGTCTGTTTAGCTCAATTTCAACTTTTGGTTTTATGGTGTATTAATGGGACTGATCTAGCTTTGAAGCATTTTGGCTTGCTGTCTGGTTTCACGGTCAGTTTAACTGTTATGTCCTTCATACTGCCAAGGTCTCCTTTGAACACATCCGCGTGTTTCCTCAATATCCCTTGTAGGTTTGTGTCCTCTTTTGCAACCATGTGAATTTCCTGCCGGTTTAGTTTGATCTTTTTCCAACCATGTGCGTCCTAGCAATGCTGGATGGTTGCCTTTCACAATGTAGAGTGGTAGCTTTACCTTCTGTTCGTTGAGCTCCACTGTAACAATCACGCTTCCTCTCACTGGAACAATCTCACCTGTGTATGTTTTCAGCGTCATCTTTGTGGGCTGTAGTGTGAGGTGATGTAGTTTCTCCTTTGTTTACAGCCTCAGACAGCAAAGATATGTCTGCTCCTGTGTCCACTTGCATCCGTACTGCGTTTCCATCCAGTAGCGGTGTCACCCAGTAGCCGTATCCATTGTCTGAAATGGACATAACATGCAAAGATTCTTCCCCTTCAGACAGGGTATCAACTTTGTTCGTCCTCTGTGTGCTCCATTTTATGCACTTTCTTTTTGTACTCCCTGAAGTCGCTTTTCCTTTGTTCAGTACTTTTGTTTGATTGTGTCTTTTGTTTGATTGTGTCGTTTTTATCGTGCACGTTCGATGTGACCCTTTTTTCCACAACTTCTGCAGTCTAAGTCTTTGCACCAACAACACTCCTCTGCTTGGTGACCTGGTTTCCCACAGCGATAGCATGGCTTGCCACCTCCTGCCTTTGTTTTTTTAACCACGTAGACCACCTTATGCACTTTGGTCGATGCACTTACCTGTTGTGAGTCTTTATTTGCCATTTCCATTGATGTACTCGCTTCTATTACTCTCTGCAATGTTAAAGTTACTCTCAGTCAAAAGGCGTTTCGGAATTGCCTCGCTGCGCATGCCACACCCTAACCTATCAAGTATAGGGTAACTCATTGATCGCCCAAATTCAGTGTTCAGATAACTGTTTCAATACAGCCACAAACTGTGAGATTGATTCCCCCTCCTCTTGATTTCTCTTATGAAACCGGAATCTCTCTGCGATTATCAGTGGTTTGGGAGAATAATGTCCTTTTAAAGGTAGCCACAATTTCATCATATGATTTATCACCAGGTTTTTCAGGCGTTACTAGGCTGCGCAGTAGATTGAATGTTTTTCCTCCCATAACAGTCAAAAATGTTGCCACAATGACTTCTGCTTTAATTCCATTTGACAACACAAAGTACTCAAAACGTTCTGTGTAAGAACTCCATTGTTCCACAGATTCTTCAAATGTTCCTATATTTCCAATCAATGCGGACATTTTCGGTTTATTTTTCTTTCTCACACTTTTCAGACGGTCCCTTACACCCAGACCCCCTTTTTTTCCCTTTCCTTTAACTCAGGATGACTTCACTTTCTCCCGCCACGAAACTCTTACTATCCCTCGAGGCTCTCGTTGCCATGACATCAAAGGCTATCTAGCATCACTTGACTGGCTAGCTCCACGTTTTGTTTTGCCTTCTTTCTACAGCGAAAAAATTTTTTAAATACGAATTTAACTCAGACTTTCTGCCGACGATGATGAATACAAACGTGAGAACGTTTTTTCCTCGTCGCCAGATTTGTTGTATAGCACACTGTATTACTTATACAACTAATATATGGACAGCACATGAGACGGGAGTAGAAATTAATGTTTAATGCGTTTCACAGGAAGAACATTCCAAGCATTTCAACGTAGGTAAGCAAGGGGGGATTACAGGTGCCCTAAAGGGACAAAACTAGAACATCAATACACAACAAGAATGTTCTGAGAATGCATTAGAATGCTTAGAATGTTCTGAAAATTCTGAGAATGCATTAGAATGCTTAGAATGTTCTGAAAGAAGAAAAAAATCTGAATGAACACGTATTCGCTGACATAAGAGAATGATGAACAAATAGGTTAAAAATGATGGGACATACTGCACTGTGCCGTAGAGCAACACAAACAGTTATTGTAATAGAGCATTGTCATTTGTTAGATTACTTGAATGAAGGCTTATACTTAAATGGTCAGGCCCCGTATTCATAAAGTCTCTCAGAGTAGGAGTGCTGATCTAGGATCAGGTCCTCTCTGTCTATATAACTGTATTCTTTACACTCAGGAAACAAGAGATCCAAAAGGGTTCTTCGGGCTGTCCCCATAGGACAGGGTTTTCTAAACTTTTTGGGGCTTATGTAACAGTATAGCTTCCGTCCCTCTCCTCCCCCCAACCTGGGCTTGAACCAGGGACCCTCTGCACGCATCAATAACTGACACCCAGGAAGCATCTTTACCCATCGCGCCACAAAAACAACAACAATTACTTCAGGTCGCAGAGCGAGTGACGTCACGCTGTTAGCGCGCACCACCGTTAACTAACTAGCCATTTCACATCGGTTACACTTACAACCCCATTTTGATATCAGAAAATTCTCACGACCCCGAACCATGTGAAAACAAGGATGCAATTAACAGTCAATGTTTACTTTTTTTATTTGTTGTCTGTGACAGTCATACTATTTTCCCCTAACCCTACCACCCCTCCCATAATTGGAGTAAACTAATGGACAACAAAACACATGAACTTCATGCCAGTTTTGATTTCTATTCGCCATATATTTTTCCAACTGTGCTGTGATGTTTCACTAAAGTTCTGAACTTTTCTATTCTCGTAGTTTCTACAGATTGTAAATTAAAGGCTTTGATAAAAAGCCAGGTCGGAAACCAGGTCGGTTTCCACTCTTCCTGTACCAGGTGGTGAAAAGCATAAATTATTGATGTCGGTCGAGGAATCTCGTAGTTTTCTCTTGGAGTTTGGTTCTCAAGTTTTTCCCTGGTTCCGCTCCGACATGTTTTGGCCTCGACTGCATTTTGTAATATTTATCAATATCAATGTACTTTATACCTAGACGTTTCCACTTCACAGTAACAGCACTTACAGTTGACCGGGGCAGCTCTAGCGGGGCGGCTCTACCGGGGCGGCTCTAGCAGGGCAGGGCAGCTCTACCGGGGCGGCTCTAGAGGGGCGGCTCTAGCGGGGCGGCTCTAGCGGGGCGGCTCTAGCGGGGCGGCTCTAGCAGGGCAGCTTTAGCGGGGCGGCTCTAGCAGGGCAGCTCTAACAGGGCAGCTTTAACAGGGCAGAAATTTCACCAACTGACTTGGCATTCTATGACGGTGCCAAGTTGAAAGTCACTGAGCTCTTCAGTAAGGCCATTCTACTGACAATGTTTGTCTATGGAGACTGCAAGGCTGTGTGCTCGATTTTGTACACCGGTCAGCAACTGGTGTAACTGATATAGCCGAATCCACAAATTTGAAGGGGTGTCCACATACTTTTGTGTACATAGTGTATATATATTTTTTCATATACACTACCGGTCAAAAGTTTTAGAACACCTACTCATTCAAGGGTTTTTATTTTTACTATTTTCTACGTTGTTGAATAATAGTGAAGACATCAAAACTACGAAATAACACATATGGAATTATGTAGTAACTAAAAAAAGTGTTTAAACAAATCAAAATATATTTGAGATTCTTCAAATAGCCACCCTTTGCATTGATGACAGCTTTGCACACTCTACGAATTCTCTCAACCAGCTCCACCTGGAATGCTTTTTCAACAGTCTTGAAGGAGTTTCCACATATGCTGAGCACTTGTTGGCTGCTTTTCCTTCACTCTGTGGTCCAACTCATCCCAAACCATCTCAATTGGGTTGAGGTCGGGTGATTGTGGAGGCCAGGTCATCTGATGCAGCACTACATCACTCTCCTTCTTGGTCAAAAAGCCCTTACACAGCCTGGAGGTGTGTTGGGTCATTGTCCTGTTAAAAAATAAATGATAGTCCCAGTAAGCGCAAACCAGATGGTATGGCGAATCATTGCAGAATGCGGTGGTAGCCATGATGGTAAAGTGTGCCTTAAATTCTAAACAAATCACAGACAGTGTAGGAAAACAGCAAAGCACCCCCACACCATCACACTTCCTCCTCCATGCTTCACGGTGGGAACCACACATGCGGAGATCATCCGTTCACCTACTCTGCGTCTCACAAAGACACGGCGGTTGGAACCAAAAATCTCAAATCAGACCAAAGGACAGATTTCCACTGGTCTAATGTCCACTGCTCATGTTTCTTGGCCCAAGCAAGTCTCTTCTTCTTATTGGTGTCCTTTAGTAGTGTTTTTTTGTTGTTGCAGAAATTCAACCATGAAGGCCTGATTCACACAGTCTCCTCTGAACAGTTGATTTTGAGATGTGTCTGTTACTTGAACTCTGTGAAGCATTTAAGCTCTAATGAACTTATCCTCTGCAGCAGAGGTAATTCTGGGTAACTCTGAGATTTAGTTACATCATAGCGCTTGATGGTTTTTGCGACTGCACTTGAAGAAACTTTCAGATTTCTTGAAATGTTCCGTATTGGCTGACCTTCATGTCTTAAAGTAATGATGGACTGTCATTTCTCTTTGCTTATTTGAGCTGTTCTTGCCATAATATGGACTTGGTCTTTTACCAAATAGGGTTATCTTCTGTATACCACCCCTACCTTGTCACAACACAACTGATTGGCTCAAACACATTAAGAAGGAAAGAAATTCCAAAAATTAACTTTTAAAAAGTCACACCTGTTAATTGAAATGCATTCCAGGTGACCACCTCATAAAGCTGGTTGAGAGAATGCCAAGAGTGTGCAAAGCTGTCCTCAAGGCAAAGGGTGGTTAACACTTTTATGGTTACTACATGATTCCATATGTGTTATTTAATAGTTTTGATGTCTTCACTATTATTCTACAATGTAGAAAATAGTTAAAGAAACCCTGGAATGAGTAGGCGTGCCCAAACTTTTGACTGGTACTGTACATTTTATTTTTTCTAAAAATTTTGGAAATTCTCCCATGACTCCATTTTCATATCAGGCGACCCCACATGGGTCGGTCCCTTAGTTTGGGAACCGCTGCCATAGGAGAACCCTTTTTGGTTCCAGGTAGAACCCTCTGTGAAAATGGTTCTACATGGAACACAAAAGGGTTGTGCCTGGAACCAAATATGGTTCTCTAAAGGGTTCGGACAGTCGAATAACCTTTTTAGGTTCTAGATACACTCTTAGATCATAGCACCTTTTTTTTTAACTAAAATAACAAACTCTAAGACGCTGTATGAATAAGAGCCCAGAACTTATAACCAGTCATGGTGATGTCCCCCCTCAAATGTCCCACAGCCAGCCCTAATCAACCCAGGCCATCACCTCAGCCAAATGTCCCACAGCCAGCCCTAATCAACCCAGGCCATCACCTCAGCCAAATGATAATTGCACCAAGAATTTGGCCAGGGAAACAAGTCCTTGGTCCTTTTGAAGCCCAGTCAGCTCAGATACGATATCATTATAACTCTTATCTTCCTACCAGACTCAGGTTTGGAGGCCATTGTGACCATGTCAATCTAAATGGACTGAGCCTGTTGGTTCTCAGTGATTAAACCGTTTTAATGAGGACGCACTTTATTCTCTATGACATCATAAAGGAGAAAAGATCCATCTGCAGGGTGTTGACAGGACAAGGGGGGGAAAAAAAGGGGCTATGGGTGTCCTAAATCACACCCTATTCCTTTTGGGCCCTGGACAAAAGTAGTGCACTACATAGGGAATAGGGTGTCATTTGGGATGTAAGCAGAATGACGACTCTTATCGCACAAAAAAAATGAGGGATTGGACGTCTCCGGATCGGATGGAAGAGAAGAGAGGACTGACCTGAACGTGGTAATGTGAAAAGGTCATGAAATCGGCCCCTCGGCCCTCTTCCTCCCTCCTCTTCCTCCCTCTACAAAACAGTCTGACCCAGCTCCTGACGTCTCATGAACCGTTCACAAATCATTCCTTGTCTGACGTCGATTTGGGCCTAAATGTTACAGAATGGACCCTGAAGTGCATACATTTATCTCCTGTTCCATACCGATACAGGCCGTCTAAGAAACGTCACTCGTGGAGCCCGATGGGCCACATTCAGAAGTAGTGCACTCCAATAGGGAATAGGGTACACCACCTGTGAAGCTTGGTTCCCCTGTCGTTCCCAGCTGTATTTAGACAGTCATCAACCCACACACTGCCAGTAATGGAGAGGAGAGGGGAAAAAAACCTCTAAGCTTGGTTAGCACATATCTGTCAGTAGAATGGTTTCAGGCACGTACAGATAAAGAAGACTATATATACACCACCTGTGGAGCTCGTCTCCCTTCCACCTTGATACATTTAGACAGTCAACCTTTTCTACTCCTCTCACACCCACTGCCAGCCAACCACACTGAAGTTCTGTTGGCACATATCTGTCAGTAGACTCGTGGTTGGTTTCAGGTTGGGCACACGGTCAGGGAGGAGGAGGAGGAGAAAGGCTGACTCTCTACCCTCATGGCGTTTGTGTAATTGTGTAAATTTCCGCTTCTATGAAAAGACAAGAGGCACAGAGAGCTTTTTCCTCTTCCACCCACCTGTCCTGCAGCAGCAGCTTACCGGCACTGATGCTTTACCTGAGGACATCGGGTACCTTCTATGTCCCAAATGGCACCCTATTCCCTATATAGTGCACTACTTTAGACCAGAGCCTTATGGCACCCTATTCCCTATATAGTGCACTACTTTTGACCAGAGACCTATTCCCTATATATAGTGCACTACATTAGACCAGAGCCCTATGGCACCCTATTCCCTATATAGTGCACTACTTTTGACAAGGGCCCATAGGGAATAAGGTGCCATTTGGGAGAGAGAGTCTCATTCTGTACCTGAGGAAATCAGGTATGCAACGTCTGGAGCCAACAGGACCCTTAATAGCTTCTACCCCCAAGCCATAACACTGCTAAATAGGCACAGATCTGGGGAAGGGTACCAAAACATTTCTAAAGCATTGAAGGTCCCCAAGAACACAGTGTCCTCCATCATTCTTAAATAGAAGAAGTTTGGAACAACCATGACTCTTCCTAGAGCTGGCCGCCAGGCCAAACTGAGAAATCAGGGGAGAAGGGCCTTGGTCAGGGAGGTGACCAAGAACCCGATGGTCACTCTGACAGAGCTCCAGAGTTCCTCTGTGGAGATGGGCGAACCTTCCAAAAGGACAACCATCTCTGCAGCACTCCACCATTCAGGCCTTTGTGGTAGAGTGGCCAGACGGAAGCCACTCCTCAGGGAAAGGCACATGAAAGCTTGCTTGGAGTTTGCCAAAAGGCACCTAAATGACTCTCAGACCATGAGAAACAAGATTCTCTGGTCTGATTAAACCAAGATTGAACTATTTGATCCGAATGCCAAGCATAACCTGGCACCATCCCTACGGTGAAGCATAGTGTTGGCAGCATCATGCTGTGGGGATGTTTTTCAGCGGCAGGGACTGGGAGACTAGTCAGGATCAAGAGAAAAAAATGATCGGAGCAAAGTACAGAGAGATCCTTGATGAAAACCCGCTCCAGAGAGCTCAGGACCTCAGATTGGGGCGAAGGTTTACCTTCCAACTGGACAAAGACCCTAAGCACACAGCCAAGACAACGCAGGAGTAGCTTCGGGACAAGTCTCTGAATGTCTTTGAGTGGCCGAGCCAGAGCCCGGACTTGAACCCGATCAAACATCTCTGGAGACCTGAAAATAGCTGTACAGCGACGCTCCCCATCCAACCTGACAGAGCTTGAGAGGATCTGTGGAGAAGAATGGGAGAAACTCCCCAAATACAGGTGTGCCAAGTTTGTAGCGTCATATCCAAGAAGACTCAAGGCTGTAATTGCTGCCAAAGGTATTCAACTTTGTTGAAGCGCCAAGTTTCTAGCGTCATACCCAAGAAGACAAGGCTGTAATTACTGCCAAAGGCTCTTCAACAAAGTTGAATACTTATGTAAACATTCGTTTTTATTTTTAATAAATGTAAGAAATATTTCTAAAAACTTGTTTTTGCTTTGTCATTATGGGGTATTGTGATGTCATTATGGGGTATTGTGATGTCATTATGGGGTATTGTGATGAGTTATGGGGTATTGTGTGTAAATTGATGATGGGGGGGGGGAAATAATTTGATCCATTTTAGAATAAGGCTGCAACATAACAAAATGTGGAAAAAGTCAAGGGGTCTGAATACTTTACAAAAGGCACTGTATCTACCATCAACTACCTCGTACCCCTGTACATGGACAAATTATTGTTACTCATTGTGTATTTATTCGGCAGGTAGCCTAGTGCTTAGAGCGTTGGACTAGTAACCGAAATGTTGCACGATCGAATCCCCGAGCTGACAAGGTACAAATCTGTCGTTCTGCCCCCTGAACAAGGCAATTAACCCACTGCTCCTAGGCCATCATTGAAAATAAGAATTTGTTCTTAACTGACTTGCCTAGTAAAATAAAAAAAATCCTTGTTTTATCTTTCCATTTTTATCTCTGCATTGATGGGAAGAGCCCGTCAGCATTTTACTGTTAGCCTACACCTGTTGTTTACGATGCATGTGACAAACACAATTTAATTTGATTTAGCTTCTTGTCGCCGTCTCAAATGGCACCCTATAGGGTTCTGATCAAATGTAGCACACTATGTCGGGAACAGGATGCCATTTGGGATTCACACATGCTCTCATACAATACCTGAGGACATCCGGACCTTCTGGACAATACAGACCAGGCAGATATCTTGTAGACAATACAGACCAGTCAGGTATCTTGTAGACAATACAGACCAGTCAGGTATCTTGTAGACAATACAGACCAGTCAGGTATCTTGTAGACAATACAGACCAGTCAGATACCTTGTAGACAATACAGACCAGTCAGGTACCTTGTAGACAATACAGACCAGTCAGGTATCTTGTAGACAATACAGACCAGTCAGATACCTTGTAGACAATACAGACCAGTCAGGTACCTTGTAGACAATACAGACCAGTCAGGTATCTTGTAGACAATACAGACCAGTCAGGTATCTTGTAGACAATACAGACCAGTCAGGTATCTTGTAGACAATACAGACCAGTCAGTTATCTTGTAGACAATACAGACCAGTCAGGTATCTTGTAGACAATACAGACCAGTCAGTTATCTTGTAGACAATACAGACCAGTCAGGTACCTTGTAGACAATACAGACCAGTCAGGTATTTTGTAGACAATACAGACCAGTCAGGTACCTTGTAGACAATACAGACCAGTCAGGTATCTTGTAGACAATACAGACCAGTCAGGTATCTTGTAGACAATACAGACCAGTCAGGTATCTTGTAGACAATACAGACCAGTCAGGTATCTTGTAGACAATACAGACCAGTCAGGTATCTTGTAGACAATACAGACCAGTCAGATACCTTGTAGACAATACAGACCAGTCAGGTACCTTGTAGACAATACAGACCAGTCAGGTATCTTGTAGACAATACAGACCAGTCAGTTATCTTGTAGACAATACAGACCAGTCAGTTATCTTGTAGACAATACAGACCAGTCAGTTATCTTGTAGACAATACAGACCAGTCAGTTATCTTGTAGACAATACAGACCAGTCAGGTACCTTGTAGACAATACAGACCAGTCAGGTATTTTGTAGACAATACAGACCAGTCAGGTACCTTGTAGACAATACAGACCAGTCAGGTATCTTGTAGACAATACAGACCAGTCAGGTATCTTGTAGACAATACAGACCAGTCAGGTATCTTGTAGACAATACAGACCAGTCAGGTATCTTGTAGACAATACAGACCAGTCAGGTATCTTGTAGACAATACAGACCAGTCAGGTATCTTGTAGACAATACAGACCAGTCAGTTATCTTGTAGACAATACAGACCAGTCAGGTATCTGGTAGACAATACAGACCAGTCAGGTATCTTGTAGACAATACAGACCAGTCAGGTATCTTGTAGACAATACAGACCAGTCAGGTATCTTGTAGACAATACAGACCAGTCAGGTATCTTGTAGACAATACAGACCAGTCATCTATCACTATAGGAAAGGATGTCACATGAGATGACGCTGGAGAGACGAAGCAGGTACGGGGAGTAAAACATTTAATAAAGAACGGACATGGAACGAGACAGGAACAGCGTCAGCAAACAGGAAAACAAAGACAGAAAACAATCAATGCATCAACATGGAACAGAGCAGGGAAACTGACAAATACAAGGGAGGAAATAAACAGATAATGACTGAGTCCAAATGAGTCCACTATCGCTGAAGCGCGTTACGAGGGAAGGCAGGTGTGCGTAATTGATGGCAGGAGTACGTGATGAAGGGCAGCCTGGCGCCCTCAGCCTGGCGCCCTCAGCCTGGCGCCCTCAGCCTGGCAGGGGGAAGGAAGAGCGGGAGCAGACTTGGCAAAGGAAGGAGTTCCCAGACCGCTTTGAAATCTTTTTTCTTCTTCTATCTATTCCCAGAATCTTTCAATAGAAGTGTTTTATTTATAAAGATGACTAATTCTTGTTGTTTCTATGCCAGATCAACACCTGTTAGTTAGGAGGTTTCATTCAGTCCTGAAGCATGGTGTATCTTCTGCTGAGTTACGGTAGGCTACTTCAGTAAGGGAGGTTTTCAGTCTAGTTAACATTGCCATCAGGTGGCAAGCTTATGATGGTACCAGTCTGTTCTAGTCTTATGATGGTACCAGTCTGTTCTAGTCTTATGATGGTACCAGTCTGTTCTAGCCTTATGATGGTACCAGTCTGTTCTAGTCTTATGATGGTACCAGTCTGTTCTAGTCTTATGATGGTACCAGTCTGTTCTAGCCTTATGATGGTACCAGTCTGTTCTAGCCTTATGATGGTACCAGTCTGTTCTAGCCTTATGATGGTACCAGTCTGTTCTAGCCTTATGATGGTACCAGTCTGTTCTAGTCTTATGATGGTACCAGTCTGTTCTAGTCTTATGATGGTACCAGTCTGTTCTAGTCTTATGATGGTACCAGTCTGTTCTAGTCTTATGATGGTACCAGTCTGTTCTAGTCTTCTATAATAGTCTTATGATGGTACCAGTCTGTTCTAGTCTTATGATGGTACCAGTCTGTTCTAGTCTTATGATGGTACCAGTCTGTTCTAGCCTTATGATGGTACCAGTCTGTTCTAGTCTTATGATGGTACCAGTCTGTTCTAGTCTTATGATGGTACCAGTCTGTTCTAGTCTTATGATGGTACCAGTCTGTTCTAGTCTCCTATAATAGCCTTATGATGGTACCAGTCTGTTCTAGTCTTATGATGGTACCAGTCTGTTCTAGTCTCCTATAATAGCCTTATGATGGTACCAGTCTGTTCTAGTCTTATGATGGTACCAGTCTGTTCTAGCCTTATGATGGTACCAGTCTGTTCTAGTCTTATGATGGTACCAGTCTGTTCTAGCCTTATGATGGTACCAGTCTGTTCTAGCCTTATGATGGTACCAGTCTGTTCTAGTCTTATGATGGTACCAGTCTGTTCTAGTCTTATGATGGTACCAGTCTGTTCTAGCCTTATGATGGTACCAGTCTGTTCTAGCCTTATGATGGTACCAGTCTGTTCTAGCCTTATGATGGTACCAGTCTGTTCTAGTCTTATGATGGTACCAGTCTGTTCTAGCCTCCTATAATAGTCTTTTGATGGTACCAGTCTGTTCTAGTCTCCTATAATAGCCTTATGATGGTACCAGTCTGTTCTAGCCTCCTATAATAGTCTTTTGATGGTACCAGTCTGTTCTAGTCTCCTATAATAGTCTTATGATGGTACCAGTCTGTTCTAGCCTTATGATGGTACCAGTCTGTTCTAGCCTTATGATGGTACCAGTCTGTTCTAGTCTCCTATAATAGTCTTATGATGGTACCAGTCTGTTCTAGTCTTATGATGGTACCAGTCTGTTCTAGTCTCCTATAATAGTCTTATGATGGTACCAGTCTGTTCTAGTCTTATGATGGTACCAGTCTGTTCTAGTCTTATGATGGTACCAGTCTGTTCTAGTCTTATGATGGTACCAGTCTGTTCTAGTCTTCTATAATAGTCTTATGATGGTACCAGTCTGTTCTAGTCTTATGATGGTACCAGTCTGTTCTAGTCTCCTATAATAGTCTTATGATGGTACCAGTCTGTTCTAGTCTTATGATGGTACCAGTCTGTTCTAGTCTCCTATAATAGCCTTATGATGGTACCAGTCTGTTCTAGTCTTATGATGGTACCAGTCTGTTCTAGCCTTATGATGGTACCAGTCTGTTCTAGTCTTATGATGGTACCAGTCTGTTCTAGCCTTATGATGGTACCAGTCTGTTCTAGTCTTATGATGGTACCAGTCTGTTCTAGTCTTATGATGGTACCAGTCTGTTCTAGCCTTATGATGGTACCAGTCTGTTCTAGCCTTATGATGGTACCAGTCTGTTCTAGTCTTATGATGGTACCAGTCTGTTCTAGCCTTATGATGGTACCAGTCTGTTCTAGCCTTATGATGGTACCAGTCTGTTCTAGTCTTATGATGGTACCAGTCTGTTCTAGTCTTATGATGGTACCAGTCTGTTCTAGCCTTATGATGGTACCAGTCTGTTCTAGTCTTATGATGGTACCAGTCTGTTCTAGCCTTATGATGGTACCAGTCTGTTCTAGCCTTATGATGGTACCAGTCTGTTCTAGTCTTATGATGGTACCAGTCTGTTCTAGTCTTATGATGGTACCAGTCTGTTCTAGTCTTCTATAATAGTCTTATGATGGTACCAGTCTGTTCTAGCCTTATGATGGTACCAGTCTGTTCTAGTCTTATGATGGTACCAGTCTGTTCTAGCCTTATGATGGTACCAGTCTGTTCTAGTCTTGCCTTCATTGAGTGTCATCACAATATCTTCACCATGACACAACTGCTGGACTTCTGAAACATACAATAGGCAGAATCTCTTTGATTCCTCATGTCCTCTCACCTTCTACTGGAAACCCACTGGACGGAAAGGCGAGGAGAGAAGCCAGGGGTCAAGGAAAAGCAACGGACAGCGTCCCGTATAAGAAAACTCAATACCGGCATCCGTCTAGAGCCCATCGCCGCTGTAGTAGGGAAAATAACATCTGAACAGCCATAGTCAAACATCACAATGTATTTTCATTGAAGCAGGGGTCTGTATTGTGACACACTACTACAAATACAGTATCTCATGTGTGTAGGCTTTTAGGAAAATAAACCAGTTTATTAAAGATGACCTAATGCCCAGGTAGTCTTTACTAGTACACGGTAGTGAATAACTAGTTGGTTATAGATGACCTAATGCCCAGGTAGTCTTTACTAGTACACGGTAGTGAATAACTAGTTGGTTATAGATGACCTAATGCCCAGGTAGTCTTTACTAGTACACGGTAGTGAATAACTAGTTGGTTAAAGATGACCTAAAGCCCAGGTAGTCTTTACTAGTACACGGTAGTGAATAACTAGTTGGTTATAGATGACCTAATGCCCAGGTAGTCTTTACTAGTACACGGTAGTGAATAACTAGTTGGTTAAAGATGACCTAATGCCCACGCTGTCTGTCTTTACTAGTACACGGTAGTGAATAACTAGTTGGTTAAAGATGACCTAATGCCCACGCTGTCTGTCTTTACTAGTACACGGTAGTGAATAACTAGTTGGTTATAGATGAACTAATGCCCAGGTAGTCTTTACTAGTACACGGTAGTGAATAACTAGTTGCTTTGAACAGGCTTCTCTTTCTTTTTGCACTGAAACCCAATTTGTTTCCATATAGTATTTATTACATTTTTACAACACATTTCACAAATAAGACACAGAACTCATTTTAACAGGACCATGACAGCGATTTTTACATCATGCCAAAAAGAAATACAAATCATTAAAGTCATTTTGATATATATATATATATATATATATCCTTGTATAGTTTAAACATCACACTTGCTTCTCTTTTTTTTTCATATATAAGCACATCTATTTCAACCCAGTATGTAATTTGCAATAATACCTGGACCGTTCAGGTCCAGTCATCATTTACAATAGGACATCATTCCTACACACATATCATTTATAAAGACAAGGACATAATCCACACACACACACAAATCATTTAACATATAAATCAGGAGGGTGAAAATTATTTCAGTAAACTCTGCTTCTCCATCTATGGATATTGTACATGACAGTATCTGGGGGTGTCCCAAATGAAACCCTATACAGTGCACTACTTTTGACCAAAACCATATAGGCCCCTGGTGAAACTAAGTGTACTACTTAGTGGATAGGGGTCCATGGTCAAACTAAGTGTACTACTTAGAGAATAGGGTTCTATGGTCAAACGAAGTGTACTACTTAGAGAATAGGGTTCTATGGTCAAACTAAGTGTACTACTTAGAGAATAGGGTTCTATGGTCAAACTAAGTGTACTACTTAGGGAATAGGGGTCCATGGTCAAACGAAGTGTACTACTTAGAGAATAGGGTTCTATGGTCAAACTAAGTGCACTACTTAGTGAATAGGGGTCCATTAGAGACGCACACACACTTAAACTGCTGAATGTAAAGAGTCGCTTCACTTCTATAGCGACTACAAAAACAAAACAACACACTCAACCAAACAAGACAGTATAGTACATTGCCAGAACAAGCAACCAGCTAGGGAGAAAAATACCTTTCAACGGGGTGACAGACTCACACTGGACTCAAATATAAATATCTGATCCACTTCAGCTATACAAGTGAAAAAGGACGAGATCCTAAAGCTGAGAGATGGAATGGGGGTTCTGTCTGAAGTGGACCTGCCGATGGGACGTTCACTTCCTGGGCACAATAGACTGTGCCGATGATTGGTTAAAAGCAGCAAGTAGCCATCCTATAGCCCATCATTCCTTAGTGGAGTTGGCTGGCTGGCTGGCTGGCTGGCTGGCTGGGGGAATGTCTCAGAGGAGGATCCAGTGTGCTCATGTGTGTTATAGAAGGAGCAGTATCTTTCAGAAATAAAATCAAAACCTTGTTAAATTAGGTCACTGGTTGAACACCAGCGGTAGAGGACAGCTGGTATTTAGCATCTGTCCATGAAGAGACAAAAACAAAATGGGAGTTGGAGTACATTTACCAGTCCTAGTGTAGAAGGACTAGACATGACATCACTCAGCTATAGAAAGAAGAGTTGTCAATCTCAGATTAGAAGATACATGTGTTTGTTATTAGGACCAGCGACTGTATAGTAACTGTGGATCAGAGAGAAGCTGTGGAAGGATGGACACGTGGGATTAGAAGAGAGAGATGAAGAGGGGTGTTCAGATCAGAATGTAGGGAGGTACTGGTGTGTGTGTGTGTGTTCAGATCAGAATGTAGGGAGGTACTGGTGTGTGTGTGTTCAGATCAGAATATAGGGAGGTACTGGTGTGTGTGTGTGTGTGTGTGTGTTCAGATCAGAATGTAGGGAGGTACTGGTGTGTGTGTGTGTGTGTGTGTGTTCAGATCAGAATATAGGGAGGTACTGGTGTGTGTGTGTTCAGATCAGAATGTAGGGAGGTACTGGTGTGTGTGTGTGTGTTCAGATCAGAATATAGAGAGGTACTGGTGTGTGTGTGTTCAGATCAGAATATAGGGAGGTACTGGTGTGTGTGTGTGTGTGTGTGTGTGTGTGTGTGTTCAGATCAGAATGTAGGGAGGTACTGGTGTGTGTGTGTGTGTGTGTGTGTTCAGATCAGAATGTAGGGAGGTACTGGTGTGTGTGTGTGTGTTCAGATCAGAATGTAGGGAGGTACTGGTGTGTGTGTGTGTGTTCAGATCAGAATGTAGGGAGGTACTGGTGTGTGTGTGTGTGTGTGTGTGTGTGTGTGTGTGTGTTCAGATCAGAATATAGGGAGGTACTGGTGTGTGTGTGTTCAGATCAGAATATAGGGAGGTACTGGTGTGTGTGTGTGTGTTCAGATCAGAATATAGGGAGGTACTGGTGTGTGTGTGTGTGTGTGTGTGTGTGTGTGTGTTCAGATCAGAATATAGGGAGGTACTGGTGTGTGTGTGTGTGTGTGTTCAGATCAGAATGTAGGGAGGTACTGGTGTGTGTGTGTGTGTGTGTTCAGATCAGAATATAGGGAGGTACTGGTGTGTGTGTGTGTGTGTGTGTGTGTGTGTGTGTTCAGATCAGAATATAGGGAGGTACTGGTGTGTGTGTGTGTGTGTGTGTGTGTGTGTGTGTGTGTGTGTGTGTGTGTGTGTTCAGATCAGAATATAGGGAGGTACTGGTGTGTGTGTGTGTGTGTGTGTTCAGATCAGAATATAGAGATGTACTGGTGTGTGTGTGTGTGTTCAGATCAGAATATAGGGAGGTACTGGTGTGTGTGTGTGTGTGTGTGTGTTCAGATCAGAATATAGGGAGGTACTGGTGTGTGTGTGTGTTCAGATCAGAATATAGGAAGGTACTGGTGTGTGTGTGTGTGCGCGTGTTCAGATCAGAATATAGGGAGGTACTGGTGTGTGTGTGTGTGTGTGTGTGTGTGTGTTCAGATCAGAAGATGGGGATGTAGTTGTCTATCTTGGCGCGGTGCCTCTGTGCGATACACTCAGCGATCCACACGATGTTCCTACACTCCTGCTCCTTCAGCTTGACGTAGGCATAGAACACACTGAAGTGGAACTGGTTCAGAAACGCCAGCTTGTTCAGCTTCACCTGCAGGACACAGCACATCAGGGTGGTGGGTTAACGAGGACACCGGGGGGTTAACGAGGACACCGGGGGGTTAACGAGGACACCGGGGGTCGCGGGTTAACGAGGACACCGGGTGTCGCGGGTTAACGAGGACAAAAATGACAGAACACGCCATCTACTATTCAATCAAATCCTGACATATCAAGACTAAGATGATCTGGAAAGAAGAGGACTTATTTTAGTTCAACACCACGTGGTGTAACAACCAGTGATCCCTGAAGACTGGGTTCAACACCACGTGGTGTAACAACCAGTGATCCCTGAAGACTGGGTTCAACACCGCGTGGTGTAACAACCAGTGATCCCTGAAGACTGGGTTCAACACCACGTGGTGTAACAACCAGTGATCCCTGAAGACTGGGTTCAACACCGCGTGGTGTAACAACCAGTGATCCCTGAAGACTGGGTTCAACACCACGTGGTGTAACAACCAGTGATCCCTGAAGACTGGGTTCAACACCACGTGGTGTAACAACCAGTGATCCCTGAAGACTGGGTTCAACACCGCGTGGTGTAATATGTGAAACAACTAGTGATCCCTGAAGACTGGGTTCAACACCACGTGGTGTAACAACCAGTGATCCCTGAAGACTGGGTTCAACACCGCGTGGTGTAATATGTGAAACAACTAGTGATCCCTGAAGACTGGGTTCAACACCACGTGGTGTAACAACCAGTGATCCCTGAAGACTGGGTTCAACACCACGTGGTGTAACAACCAGTGATCCCTGATGACTGGGTTGAGAAACACTGGACTATAGTTCAGCCTAAAAACCAATGGCAATATGAACAAAGCCAACAACCCCACCCCTAAAAACGAGTCTACACCTTCAAAAGCCTGATTTATACCTTACACACACCCCCCCCCCCACCCCACACCTAGGCCTTGGGGGTTCTGTTAATACTATGATGAGAGGGGAGTGTGTGTGTGTGTGTGGATATGTAGGAGTCGCGCTGCTCACCTCATGCTCAAAGAACCTGTCCTCCAGTGTCTTGTCCCCTGGGTTGCTGCCTGCTCCCTCAAACAGGAGCTTGTATTCCTGAGAGGAGAGGAGAGGAGATAGCTGGTCTGAGCTGGGTCACCATATGTTTTGGACTATCAGATAGGATGATGTAGGAGGGTAGATGTATTGCTGGGGGATTGAGAGCCTATTCATTGGTCCTCTGCTTCAGTTCAACTGGTTCTACAAACGGATACCATGTCCTTATAGCAGGTGTACCTCTCTAAATACAGTCACAGAGCACAGTCACAGAATACAGTCACAGAATAGAACGAGACTTGGTGAAGGTGCTCAGTATCACACCTGGTTCTACAAACTGATACCATGGCCTTACAGCAGGTGTATTTCTCTAAGTGACTCTTCATCTAAGGGATATTACTATAGCAGATGGACTGTAAAGTGACTCTTCATCTAAGGGATATTACTATAGCAGATGGACTGTAAAGTGACTCTTCATCTAAGGGATATTACTATAGCAGATGGACTATAAAGCGACTATTCATCTAAGGGATATTACTATAGCAGATGGACTGTAAAGCTGTAAAGCGACTATTCATCTAAGGGATATTACTATAGCAGATGGACTATAAAGCTGTCTACTTGTTCTCACATTGTTAGACTGTACTTCAGCGTATGGGATAGGCCTATATGTTTGTCATTGATGTTCAGGTCACAGAATAGAAAAATACTTGAAGATGCTGAGTGTAAATGGTCAGGTTAGACTCCGTATCCAAGCCTGACCTCAGAAGTGGAAAAACAAAAGAGTCTTTAGGCCAAGCACTGGCGTAAAGCCCTGTGCTGTAATACCGGGCGGCGTAAAGCCCTGTGCTGTAATACCGGGCGGCGTAAAGCCCTGTGCTGTAATACCGGGTGGCATAAAGCCCTGTGCTGTAATACCGGGCGGCGTAAAGCCCTGTGCTGTAATACCGGGCGGCGTAAAGCCCTGTGCTGTAATACCGGGCGGCGTAAAGCCCTGTGCTGTAATACCGGGCGGCGTAAAGCCCTGTGCTGTAATACCGGGTGGCTTAAAGCCCTGTGCTGTAATACCGGGCGGCGTAAAGCCCTGTGCTGTAATACCGGGCGGCGTAAAGCCCTGTGCTGTAATACCGGGCGGCGTAAAGCCCTGTGCTGTAATACCGGGCGGCGTAAAGCCCTGTGCTGTAATACCGGGTGGCATAAAGCCCTGTGCTGTAATACCGGGTGGCGTAAAGCCCTGTGCTGTAATACCGGGCGGCGTAAAGCCCTGTGCTGTAATACCGGGCGGCGTAAAGCCTGGCTGTAATACCAAAAAAACGCCGGCGGGCGTAAAGCCCTGTGCTGTAATACCGGGCGGCGTAAAGCCCTGTGCTGTAATACCGGGCGGCGTAAAGCCCTGTGCTGTAATACCGGCGGCGTAAAGCCCTGTGCTGTAATACCGGGCGGCGTAAAGCCCTGTGCTGTAATACCGGGTGGCATAAAGCCCTGTGCTGTGATACCGGGTGGCGTAAAGCCCTGTGCTGTAATACCGGGCGGCGTAAAGCCCTGTGCTGTAATACCGGGCGGCGTAAAGCCCTGTGCTGTAATACCGGGCGGCGTAAAGCCCTGTGCTGTAATACCGGGCGGCGTAAAGCCCTGTGCTGTAATACCGGGCGGCGTAAAGCCCTGTGCTGTAATACCGGGCGGCGTAAAGCCCTGTGCTGTAATACCGGGCGGCGTAAAGCCCTGTGCTGTAATACCGGGCGGCGTAAAGCCCTGTGCTGTAATACCGGGCGGCGTAAAGCCCTGTGCTGTAATACCGGGCGGCGTAAAGCCCTGTGCTGTAATACCGGGCGGCGTAAAGCCCTGTGCTGTAATACCGGGCGGCGTAAAGCCCTGTGCTGTAATACCGGGCGGCGTAAAGCCCTGTGCTGTAATACCGGGCGGCGTAAAGCCCTGTGCTGTAATACCGGGCGGCGTAAAGCCCTGTGCTGTAATACCGGGCGGCGTAAAGCCCTGTGCTGTAATACCGGGTGGCATAAAGCCCTGTGCTGTAATACCGGGCGGCGTAAAGCCCTGTGCTGTAATACCGGGCGGCGTAAAGCCCTGTGCTGTAATACCGGGTGGTGTAAAGCCCTGTGCTGTAATACCGGGTGGTGTAAAGCCCTGTGCTGTAATACCGGGTGGTGTAAAGCCCTGTGCTGTAATACCGGGCGGCGTAAAGCCCTGTGCTGTAATACCGGGTGGCATAAAGCCCTGTGCTGTAATAACGGGTGGCGTAATAGTGACATTAGTGTCCAGTAGGCAGACAGACTGCCAGGTTGGCTAGGCTAGCCAGTGGAAAGCTTTGACTTGCTGTGGAAGCCCTTTATGATGCAGAATACCTGACAATATGTCAACTTTTCTTTTGACTGATATTAAGGACCAGTAACTGCCAGGGTAGTAGCCAGTAGGCTAGGCTAGCAGTAGCAGTAGTAAGGACCAGTCACTGACAGGGTAGTAGCCAGCAGGCTAGGCTAGTAGTAGCAAGGACCAATAACTTACAGGGTAGTAGGCTAGGCTAGTAGTAGTAAGGACCAATAACTTACAGGGTAGTAGGCTAGGCTAGTAGTAGTAAGGACCAATAACTTACAGGGTAGTAGGCTAGGCTAGTAGTAGTAAGGACCAATAACTTACAGGGTAGTAGGCTAGGCTAGTAGTAGCAGTAGTAAGGACCAGTCACTGACAGGGTAGTAGGCTAGTAGTAGTAGTAGTAGTAGTAGTAGTAGTAGTAGTAGTAGTAGTAGTAGTAGTAGTAAGGACCAGTAACTTACAGGGTAGTAGTCGGCCACAGCTTTGACCTGTTCGTAGTCGTCGGCGCGGGCAAGCTGAGCCAGCCCCTCAGGGTACAGCTTACCACAGTGGGGGAACAGCTTGGCACGGTCCTCCTTAGACAGTTCCGTACCAAATGAGTTGATGGTGATGATGAAGGCCCTCCTGTCCGCCTCAAACTGGACACACACAGGGATGGGAAATAGGAAACTGATTGATTGACAGATTAATATACTAGAATACACTTCAAGGTGTGGGTAAATTTTTTCTTTAAATTGGATGGTCCGGTATAAATGACTCAAGAGAACAACCACAGTGCATTTGGAAAGTAGTTAGACCCCTTGACGTTTTCCACATTTTGTTACGTTACAGCCTTATTCTAACATGGATTAAATTGTTTTCTTTTCTCATCACTACACACACACACACACACACACACACACACACACACACACAATACCCGTGACGATAAAGCAAAAACAAGTTGACATTTTGCAAATATATATATATTTTTTATATTAAAAACTCTGTACTTTGTTGAAGCACCTTTGGCAGCGATTACAGCCTCCAGTCTTCTTGGGAATGACGATAGAAGCTTGGCACATCTGTATTTGGGGAGTTTTTATTTAACTAGGCAAGTCAGTTATGGACAAATTCTTATTTACAATGACGGCCTACACCGGCGAAACCCGGACGACGCTGGGCCAATTGTGCGCCGCCCTATGGGACTCCCAATCATGGCCGGTTGTGATACAGCCTGGAATCAAACCAGGGTGTCTGTAGAGACGCCTCAAGCACTGAGATGCAGTGCCTTAGACTGCTGCGTCACTCGGGAGCCTAGAGTTTCTCCCATTCTTCTCTGCAGATCCTCTCAAGCTGGATGGGGAGCGTTGTGGCACAGCTATTTTCAGGTCTCTCCAGAGATGTTCGATCCGGTTCAAGTCCGGGCTCTGACTGGACCGCTCAAGGACATTCAGAGACTCGTCCTGAAGCCACTCCTGCGTTGTCTTGGCTGTGTGCTTAGGGTCATTGTCCTGTTGGAAGGTGAACCTTCACCCCAGTCTGAGGTCCTGAGCACTCTGGAAAGGGTTTTCATCACGGATCTCTCTGTACTTTGCTCCGATCATCTTTCCCTCGATCCTGACTAGTCTCCCAGTCCCTGCCGCTGAAAAACATCCCCACAGCATGATGCTGCCACCGCCATGCTTCACCGTAGGGAGGTACCAGGTTTCCCCTCTAGACGTGACGCTTGGTATTCAGGCCAAAGAGTTCAATCTTGGTTTCATCAGACCAGAGAATCTTGTTTCTCATGGTCAGAGAGTCTTCAGGTGCCTTTTGGTAAACTCCAAGCGGGCTGTCATGTGCCTTTTACTGAGGAATGGCTCCCGTCTGGCCACTCTACCATAAAGGCCTGATTTGTGGAGTGCTGCAGAGATGGGAGAACCTTCCAGAAGGACAACCATCTCCACAGAGGAAGACTGGAACAGTGACCATCGGATTCTTGGTCACCTCCCTGACCAAGGCCCTTCTCCCCCAATTGCTCAGTTTGGCCGGGCGGCCAGCTCTAGGAAGAGTCTTGGTGGTTCCAAACTTCTTTCATTTAAGAATGATGTGTTCTTGGGGACCTTCAATGCTGCAGAAATGTTTTGGTACCCTTCCCCAGATCTGTGCCTCGACACAATCCTGTCTCGGAGCTCTAAGGACAATTCCTTTGACCTCATGGCTTGGTTTTTGCTCTGACATGCACTGTCCACTGTGGGACCTTATATAAACAGGTGTGTGCTTTTCCAAATCATGTTCAATCAATTGAATTTACCACAGGTGGACTCTAATCAATTTGTAGAAACATCTCAAGGATGATCAACGGAAACAGGATGCGCCTGAGCTCCATTTCATGTCTCACAGTAAAGGGTCTGAATACTTATGTAAATCTGTTTTTATTTTTAATATATTTCCCCCCAAAAAATTCTAAAAACCTGGTTTTGCTTGTCATTATGGGGTATTGTGTGTAGTTTGATGAGTTTTTTTTATAATCCATTTTAGAATAAGGCTGTAACGTAACAAAAATGTGGAAAAAGTCAAGGGGTCTGAATACTTTTGCGAAGGGACTGTATATCAAGTTAACTTTCTAATAAGGGACATGCTCACAGACCTCTAGAATAGGACACATGGTGTCACCAGTGGTTCCTCCCAGAGTGGAGCAGAACTTGTAGAAAGCCTCCAGATAAGCCTGGAAATTAAGACACGGATAAAGTCAATGACTATCTATCTTCTGATGCATGATGTTGTTTAATAACATTGTGAATTAAAAATGTGAATGAAATTCCTTGCTCACCTTATTACAGAGTATTACAGGTGAATGAAATCCCTTGCTCACCTTATACAGAGTATTACGGATGATCTCGATGTTCATCTCATCCAGATCCTGCTCAGATATGCAGTCTTGGAAGAAAGCAGCTGAAGAAATGATCAGACATTAAAAACAGGATTTAGAGGATGACACATTTATGAGCAAGTTGAGTTTTAGCGCCATCTAGTGTTCGCTACAGGATATAAAAACACTCCGGACTGTTGTTCAAAGATTCTTCTTCTTCGCATTCTCAATTCCATGAGTTCCATTAGTAAAACCGCCCCGGGACCAGTTCCATTAGTAAAACCGCCCCGGGACCAGTTCCATTAGTAAAACCGCCCCGGGACCAGTTCCATTAGTAAAACCGCCCCGGGACCAGTTCCATTAGTAAAACCGCCCCGGGACCAGTTCCATTAGTAAAACCGCCCAGGGACCAGTTCCATTAGTAAAACCGCCCCGGGACCAGTTGCATTAGTAAAACCGCCCCGGGACCAGTTGCATTAGTAAAACCGCCCCGGGACCAGTTGCATTAGTAAAACCGCCCCGGGACCAGTTCCATTAGTAAAACCGCCCCGGGACCAGTTCCATTAGTAAAACCGCCCCGGGACCAGTTCAATTAGTAAAAACGCCCCGGGACCGGGGAACAGTTCCATTAGTAAAACCGCCCTGGGACGGGGGAACAGTTCCATTAGTAAAACCGCCCGGGACGGGGACCGGTTCCATTAGTATAACCGCCCCGGGACGGGGGAACGGTTCCATTAGTAAAACCGCCCCAGGAGAGGGACCGGTTCCATTAGTAAAACCGCCCCGGGTCGGGGGAACGGTTCCATTAGTAAAACCGCCCCGGGACGGGGACCGGTTCCATTAGTAAAACCGCCCCGGGACGGGGGAACAGTTCCATTAGTAAAACCGCCCCGGGACGGGGGAACAGTTCCATTAGTAAAACCGCCCCGGGACGGGGGAACAGTTCCATTAGTAAAACCGCCCCGGGACGGGGGAACAGTTCCATTACATTTTTGGTCATTGATCTACACAAAATACTCTGATGTCAAAGTGGAAGAAAAATGCTAACATTCTTAACACAATTAATGAAAAATAAAACAAATATACCTTGCTTAGATAAGTACCCCCCCAGTCAATACATTAGATTAGATAAGTACCCCCCCAGTCAATACGTTAGATTAGATAAGTATTCATCCCCCCCCCCAGTCAATACGATAGATTAGATAAGTACCCCCCCAGTCAATACGTTAGATTAGATAAGTATTCACCCCCCCAGTCAATACGTTAGATTAGATAAGTATTCATCCCCCCCCCAGTCAATACGTTAGATTAGATAAGTATTCATCCCCCCCGTCAATACGTTAGATTAGATAAGTATTCATCCCCCCCAGTCAATACGTTAGATTAGATAAGTATTCATCCCCCCCCCAGTCAATACGTTAGATTAGATAAGTATTCACCCCCCCCCGTCAATACGTTAGATTAGATAAGTATTCACCCCCCCCAGTCAATACGTTAGATTTGATAAGTATTCACCCCCCCAGTCAATACGTTAGATTAGATAAGTATTCACCCCCCCAGTCAATACGTTAGATTAGATAAGTATTCATCCCCCCCAGTCAATACGTTAGATTAGATAAGTACCCCCCCCAGTCAATACGTTAGATTAGATAAGTACCCCCCCAGTCAATACGTTAGATTAGATAAGTACCCCCCCCCAGTCAATACGTTAGATTAGATAAGTACCCCCCCAGTCAATACGTTAGATTAGATAAGTACCCCCCCCAGTCAATACGTTAGATTAGATAAGTATTCATCCCCCCCCAGTCAATACGTTAGATTAGATAAGTATTCATCCCCCCCAGTCAATACGTTAGATTAGATAAGTATTCATCCCCCCCAGTCAATACGTTAGATTAGATAAGTACCCCCCCCAGTCAATACGTTAGATTAGATAAGTACCCCCCCCAGTCAATACGTTAGATTAGATAAGTACCCCCCCAGTCAATACGTTAGATTAGATAAGTACCCCCCTAGTCAATAGGTTAGATTAGATAAGTATTCATCCCCCCCAGTCAATACGTTAGATTAGATAAGTATTCATCCCCCCCAGTCAATACGTTAGATTAGATAAGTACCCCCCCAGTCAATACGTTAGATTAGATAAGTACCCCCCCAGTCAATACGTTAGATTAGATAAGTATTCATCCCCCCCCCAGTCAATACGTTAGATTAGATAAGCATTCACCCCCCCAGTCAATACGTTAGATTAGATAAGTATTCATCTCCCCCCCAGTCAATACGTTAGATTAGATAAGTATTCACCCCCCCCCCCCCCAGTCAATACGTTAGATTAGATAAGTATTCACCCCCCCCCCCAGTCAATACGTTAGATTAGATAAGTATTCACCCCCCCCCCAGTCAATACGTTAGATTAGATAAGTATTCACCCCCCCCCCCCCAGTCAATACGTTAGATTAGATAAGTATTCACCCCCCCCCCCCAGTCAATACGTTAGATTAGATAAGTATTCACCCCCCCCCAGTCAATACGTTAGATTAGATAAGTATTCATCCCCCCCCCCAGTCAATACGTTAGATTAGATAAGTATTCATCCCCCCCCCCAGTCAATACGTTAGATTAGATAAGTACCCCCCCAGTCAATAGGTTAGATTAGATAAGTACCCCCCCAGTCAATACGTTAGATTAGATAAGTACCCCCCCCAGTCAATACGTTAGATTAGATAAGTACCCCCCCAGTCAATACGTTAGATTAGATAAGTACCCCCCCAGTCAATACGTTAGATTAGATAAGTACCCCCCCAGTCAATACGTTAGATTAGATAAGTATTCACCCCCCCAGTCAATACGTTAGAAACACTTTTGGTAGCGATTACAGCTGTGAGTCTTCACAGTTAAATATTTTTCAATCCAACTTTGTCACGCAACAAAACGTGTAAACCTCCAAGGAGGGTGAATACTGATGATACCCACCGTCCAGAGCCTTGGTCTAATGTAGTGCACTACATAGGGAATAGGGCTCTGGTCTATAGTAGTACCACTATATAGGGAATAGGGCTCTGGTCTATAGTAGTACCACTATATAGGGAATAGGGCTCTGGTCTATAGTAGTACCACTACATAGGGAATAGGGCTCTGGTCTATAGTAGTACCACTATATAGGGAATAGGGCTCTGGTCTATAGTAGTACCACTATATAGGGAATAGGGCTCTGGTCTATAGTAGTACCACTATATAGGGAATAGGGCTCTGGTCTATAGTAGTACCACTATATAGGGAATAGGGCTCTGGTCTATAGTAGTACCACTATATAGGGAATAGGGCTCTGGTCTATAGTAGTACCACTATATAGGGAATAGGGTTCTGGTCTATAGTAGTACCACTATATAGGGAATAGGGCTCTGGTCTATAGTAGTACCACTATATAGGGAATAGGGCTCTGGTCTATAGTAGTACCACTATATAGGGAATAGGGCCCTGGTCTAATGTAGTGCCACTATATAGGGAATAGGGCCCTAGTCAAAAGTAGTGCACTATATAGGGAATAGTGTGCCATTTGGCATGCAGCAGTCACAGTCCTGCCTTACCCAGAGGGGTGTCGACCAGGATGGCGTTGTAAAGTTCTGCTGGGGTCTGGGCGATGTTGACAGCCTCCATCTGCTCAAAGCTGCCCAGCGGGTGGCACTTCGGTACCAGCTCAGAGATGGCCCGCTGGTGCAGGGTGCCTGTGATCAGCAGGATCACATTGTCTATCATGTAGCTGTACCTGTGAAGATGGGAGGAGAGAGAGTGTGTTTCAGTGATGACTGGGTAGTTACGAGCATAGCAAATATTACATTTATATTGCTTAGATGGTGAGAGCCAGTACGAGGGTTCTCTCTCTCAGGCTAGAATGAAAGGCGGACGGTGAGAGCCAGTACGAGGGTTCTCTCTCAGGCTAGGATGAAAGGCGGACGACGGTGAGAGCCAGTACGAGAGTTCTCTCTCAGGCTAGGATGAAAGGCGGACGGTACGTGGGAGACAAAAAACAAAATCATATGTAGAGTTCAAAAAGTCCTGGAACTCAAAATCATGAAGAGGAATTACCCAAGGAGGACAAGATGCAAAAATTACATAATACATTTAATCCACGCTCAAAAGAATAACAAAAAGTGAGCGCTAGTAAATAGAAAAATAAACAGAGCATACGCTTCAACATCATGTCTTCATCAATACTGTACTAACACATGAATAACACACCTGCTGGGCATAACAGACCCAAACCTCATGTCTTCATCAATACTGTACTAACACATGAATAAGACCCCTGCTGGGCATAACAGACACAACAGGTGCAAGCAGATAGTCAGAGACAGGCAAATAGGGAGTCAAAATATATATATACAGCGTTTTCAAATGGGTTTTCTATGTGGATGTAGATTTCTAAGGCACTTGCTTGCAGTTCCTATCGCTTCCACTGGATGTCAACAGTCTTTAGAAATTGGTTGATGTTTTTCTTTTGAGTAATGAAGAAGTACAGCTGTTCAGAATAAGGGTTGAGTCTACTGTACTGTTGTTTTGTGTGTGTGTGTATATATGCATGTATGCATGTATGTATAAGAGAAGTGTATGAAACATGGAGCATTCAGATGTCACATAACTGAAAAGAGATGGGAGACAGACAAATACAGTTTAACCAATTGTTTCAGGCAATAACAAGACAAGGTGATATTCTAAGCCTCAATCCCCCCCCAAAAATGCATGGGAAAGATAGGCTCAATTTAACTAGTCAATATGGGCACCCATCTTGCCCCTTCGTTTGGGATAGAGGCTGGCAGACAGACACCAGAGAGCCTGTCAATGACTTACGTGATGAAGTCCATGAAGCTGGCCAGCGGTTCATAGGACTGGTTCCTCATGTGACGGAACTCCACCACCATCTTCTCTTTGAGCTTGTCGTCGATGACGGATACGGTGAGGGGTGACGGCTCGTTGGCCAGGAAACTGCCATAGTCCGTGCTCTGCAGATGGAGCTTCAGGTCTGCATGGGGGGGGGGGGGGGGCAAGACATCTTCAGATACTAGGTAACAGCGGCTTTCAACAGACACAATAATGACATGCACAGGACAAGTACAAGCTCATGTTAATGCTGCTGTGAGAGGGCATGATGCTAATAGCACATTAGAGACCCATGCACAAGGGAAGAGGCTAGCTATGTGTCCTGAATACTTCCATTTTACATGATGTGTAAGCTAATTAGAGACCCATGCACAAGGGAAGAGGCTAGCTAGCTATGTGTCCTGAATGCTTCCATTTTACATGATGTGTTAAAAGCTAATTGAGCAATACTTTGAGCAATAGTTTCAGTTCCTCATAGAAATCCCACTGTTGATCAACCTGTGATTTATTTAACCTTTTATGGTCGGCAGCCTGGTAATGAAGAAATCATGAATAGCTTAGCTGCTAATGGTTCTTGCTAACGGTTCTTCCAGAAATACTCTACTAGCGTGTTAAACTAGCTAGCTACAGTGGTCAATGCAATGTCCAGGGCCCGGTTTATTCTTTCCGGAAACCACTGTTACTTAAGTTGCACTTGAAAACGCTTCCTATTTCCAGTGGCAGGTAGCCTAGTGGTTAGAGCGTTGGGCCAGTAACCAGCAGGTAGCCTAGTGGTTAGAGCGTTGGGCCAGTAACCAGCAGGTAGCCTAGTGGTTAGAGCGTTGGTCCAGTAACCAGCAGGTAGCCTAGTGGTTAGAGTGTTGGGCCAGTAACCAGCAGGTAGCTAAGTGGTTAGAGTGTTGGGCCAGTAACCAGCAGGTAGCCTAGTGGTTAGAGTGTTGGGCCAGTAACCAGCAGGTAGCCTAGTGGTTAGAGTGTTGGGCCAGTAACCAGCAGGTAGCCTAGTGGTTAGAGTGTTGGGCCAGTAACCAGCAGGTAGCCTAATGGTTAGAGCGTTGGGCCAGTAACCAGCAGGTAGCCTAGTGGTTAGAGTGTTGGGCCAGTAACCAGCAGGTAGCCTAGTGGTTAGAGCGTTGGGCCAGTAACCAGCAGGTAGCCTAGTGGTTAGAGCGTTGGGCCAGTAACCAGCAGGTAGCCTAGTGGTTAGAGCGTTGGGCCAGTAACCAGCAGGTAGCCTAGTGGTTAGAGCGTTGGGCGAGTAACCAGCAGGTAGCCTAGTGGTTAGAGCGTTGGGCCAGTAACCAGCAGGTAGACTAGTGGTTAGAGCGTTGGGCCAGTAACCAGCAGGTAGCCTAGTGGTTAGAGCGTTGGGCGAGTAACCCGAAAGGTTGCTAGATCGAATCCCCGAGCTGACAAGGTAAAAATCTGTCGTTCTGCCCCCTGAACAAGGCAGTTAACCCACTGTTCCTAGGCCGTCATTGTAAATAAGAATTTGTTCTTAAATGTCTTGCCTAGTTAAAAGTAGTGGGTTAGACGGTTTTGATTGGGCTGTTTTTTGTCTTCTGTTTCATACCATCCTGCTACCGTACCGCGAGAGTTTGGACTTCTGTTTTTAAGCCGAGGATGAGTCTGAGCCTTATTTCACAGTTAGTTTTACACAAAAATGTGTACAATTTTCAGTTATAAAACTGATTCGTTTATTTTTTATTAAAAGTATTGATGATTTGGTGTACTGTTGCATCATGCGTTGTAATGCGTGTGCTTATTGTAACTGTCACCCTAATATTGGCTAATAGGCTATGCATATTCATGATGTGAGGCTAGTAGCATAGCCTAGGTCTCTCCGTTGAATACAGACGCTTGACGTCATGGTTGCAGATATTGAGACGGCTTGTTCTAATGCTTAGGCCTTTTCATAGGCTAGTAATGCACTACATCACAGATGTGGCACATCATTGAGCACATGTAACACGTCCTGAAATATTGAGGCAAAAATGACAAGAGTGTAAACTATAATTAGCAAAATAGAACAAAATTGACATGAATTTGATTTTCAAAATGATTTGAACATGTCTTTTGGATTTACTTTTACTGCAGTCATCTCGGTTTTTAATTTAAAATTTTTCGCTTGTTTGTAACAATTGCAAAGACATTGGCGACTTTGTATTTGTAGGCAACCTTTGTTCCCAAGGTGACAGCGGCCACAGAGAGACAGATAAACGGCTTGATTCTAAATCTCGGTAAGATCTTCTTGGGGGAAAAAAAAAAAAACTTTTTCCCTTTAAGACCCACCCACTACTTTCCTTTAGGACCCACCCACTACTTTCCTTTAGGACCCACCCACTACTTTCCTTTAGGACCCACCCACTACTTTCCTTTAGGACCCACCCACTACTTTCCTTTAGGACCCACCCACTACTTTCCTTTAGGACCCACCCACTACTTTCCTTTAGGACCCACCCACTACTTTCCTTTAGGACCCACCCACTACTTTCCTTTAGGACCCACCCACTACTTTCCTTTAAGACCCACCCACTACTTTCCTTTAGGACCCACCCACTACTTTCCTTTAGGACCCACCCACTACTTTCCTTTAGGACCCACCCACTACTTTCCTTTAGGACCCACCCACTACTTTCCTTTAGGACCCACCCACTACTTTCCTTTAGGACCCACCCACTACTTTCCTTTAGGACCCACCCACTACTTTCCTTTAGGACCCACCCACTACTTTCCTTTAGACACACCCACTCTCCCATACTCCGGTCACCATATTAGGATGTAGCTAACCCACTTCTCTGGGAAAGCTGTTCTGACTGTGGCTGTTTTATCTTGTCCAAATCAAAAATGTTTTGTTATTAAAAAGATATTTCGATTTAGATGGTACAATGATTCCCTACACTATTCAGTGTTTGTTTTCTCACATAATTGAGCAAACATTGTAACATTTTAGCAACCAGGAAATTAAGGGATGTCCATTAGATAACACAGCCACAAAGTCAGAAGCGCTTTCCCAGTTTGACAACAGATGCCGCAATGGAGGGAGCAATCAATAGGCGATTATCACATCCTAGAAACCACTAGATGGGTGTGTTCTGGGTGGTACCCATAGACATTAAAACCACTAGATGGGTGTGTTCTGGGTGGTACCCATAGACCACCCAGAACACAGAAGATGTTGGAGTGAGTCAGAAGATGTCAGAAGATGTCGGAGCGAGTCAGAAGATGTCGGAGCGAGTCAGAAGATGTCGGAGCGAGTCAGAAGATGTCGGAGCGAGTCAGAAGATGTCGGAGTGAGTCAGAAGATTTTATTTTAAAAGAAACAAGATTTAATGTTAATCCGAGAGACTCTGAAATGATGTTTTATATTGATCCAAATGATATGGACCCTGATTTATCTTTCATGGAAGATTCTTTATCCATAAAATGAAGTGGGCAGAGAACAAACCCCTCTTCACATTATTTAACATAGAATTTAAATATTATTTAGAAATGTATCAGTAAACGTAAAAACAAAATGCAATACACACCATAAAACTTCTTGACAAATTGAAAATGTATCTTGATATGCAATACCCCTGTCTGTTAAGTTTATATACTCTTGTTTGTATATTTATGTTTTTTTGTATTTGTTGTGTTCATAATAAAAATATATATTTTTTAAAATACAAAATAAAAATATATATATTTCTTTTTTAATAATAACATAACTTCCTGCCAGTGTGACGAAATAAAAGGAGGTCATTCTATCAGTGGAGTTTAACACTCCGACATCAGGTTACAGGAGGATTTGGTCTGGTTGCTGTGACGTTGCGACAGCGCGAGAGATAGAGAGCGAGAGAGCGAGAGATAGAGAGAGCGAGAGATAGAGAGAGCGAGAGATAGAGAGAGCGAGAGATAGAGAGAGCGAGAGATAGAGAGAGCGAGAGAGCGAGAGATAGAGAGAGCGAGAGATAGAGAGAGCGAGAGAGAGAGATAGAGAGAGATAGAGAGAGATAGAGAGAGCGAGAGAGCGAGAGATAGAGAGAGCGAGAGAGCGAGAGAGCGAGAGATAGATGGATAGATGGATAGATGGATAGATGGATAGATGGATAGATGGATAGATGGATAGATGGATAGAGATATTATGCCTGTGCGACAAGGCAACTGACAGTCGCATATTGTTCGAACAATTATAAACTGTCCTTTATGAGTAACGTCAACCTCCTTTAGTCCACTATTGGGCTAACTGGCACGCTAGCTTCCCAGCTTCTTACATTTAGCTAGGTAAATTAACCTTAGCTAACTAATTCAAGGTATAATATCGGGTTGAGAGACCCAATTTCATCTCGAAATCTAGCTACCAGCCAATTTTACTCGAATTACCTACATACATATACAAAACGGAGAATTCATCAGCTACTATTCATGACAAAGTAACGTTAGCTAGCTACATAGCTAATACAACGACCCATCACGAGATACTAGTAACCTACTGTTAAAGCTGGCTAGTTGTCATTAACGTTATACTAACTATTTGCAGGCTAGGTACATGTACAGTAGCATAGCGACTGGCCATGTCGTCGGAAACGCCACATTTTTTTAAAATCCAGTAACGTTTTGAAACGTTAGCAATACCATTTGAAAAGCCACTCTGTACATTTGACAACATAGCTAGCCAGATAGCTAGCTAGCTAACGTTAGCAATACCATTTGAAAAGCCACTCTGTACATTTGACAACATAGCTAGCCAGATAGCTAGCTCGCTAACGTTAGCTCCGACTCACCTTCCAGGGTTTCACACTGGACCAGATTTAGATAGTCTCCCTGTGAAAGAATTCCAGCCTTAAAACCCCTGACCAACCCTTCCAAGTAACCATTATCCACATTAAAATACAGCTCAGAGAATATAGGCATATTGAGGCCTCAAAATATATCCGTATATTGATGAAATACAACCGTTTTAGGGAAGAAAAATAAATTCTGGACAGGGCTGAGCGCAGATTACCCGGCTGTAAAAAGACACGTGATCACTCGCCACCAATATCATGTGACTCTGCTTTCGATGACGTTGAGCGCAAGACCTAATGCCGCGTTCAAATCAACTGGAAACTCGGAAATATCCGACTTCAGCGCGTTCAAGATTACTGGGAACCGAGCTCCAACTGGGAAAAATCGTTTTGAAGTACCTAAAATGATTTGACCAATTTTTTTTTCTTCTAGGTCCTAGTTGTCTTGAAAACGCCAGGAAGAGGAGCTGTGGAGAGGGCTTGACAACATGCTCGGGTTGGGAAATGGCAGCGAGTAGTGATAACCAAACGGACGAAATGGAGAAAAGGTTGGAGACGCAACAGCTGTGCTGGAATGCAAACAATATGGCTGTCAGTTCTGATGATATGGAGGGGAGGATGAGGGTCAACGACCTGAATGGCTGTCAGTTCTGATGATATGGAGGGGAGGATGAGGGTCAACGACCTGAATGGTCGGTAGTGGAAAGACACAGGAAGAAGAGAGATCATTATACAGGAAGAAGAGAGATCATTATACAGGAAGACACAGGAAGAAGAGAGATCATTATACAGGAAGAAGAGAGATCATGATACTGAAAGACACAGGAAGAAGAGAGATCATGATACTGAAAGACACAGGAAGAAGAGAGATCATTATACAGGAAGAAGAGAGATCATGATACTGAAAGACACAGGAAGAAGAGAGATCATGATACTGAAAGACACAAGAAGAAGAGAGATCATGATACTGAAAGACACAGGAAGAAGAGAGAAGAAGAGAGATCATGATACTGAAAGACACAGGAAGAAGAGAGAAGAAGAGAGATCATGATACTGAAAGACACAGGAAGAAGAGAGATCATGATACTGAAAGCAGTGGAGCGTCTAGTAAAGAAAACATAAAGAGGGTAGGAAGCAAGAGGTAGGAAGCAAGAGGTAGGAAGCAAGAGGTAGGAAGCAAGAAGTAGGAAGCAAGAGGTAGGAAGCAAGAGGTAGGAAGCAAGAGGTAGGAAGCAAGAGGTAGGAAGCAAGAGGTAGGAAGCAAGAGGGTCAGAAGCAAGAGGTAGGAAGCAACAGTAGTGATGTGTTGGTGGAAAGTGGCGATGGTAGTTTGATGAGACCACAGGGCCTCATTTACACCCTATCTGACTAACCACTGCCATAGAGAAACAGGTAGGGGAAGTCTAACTAGCTCGGGTTCATTGGAAAAGGTAGATTGCTAATATTCTGTGGTGGTCAGGCTCAGCAAGGGAAGATTCTGCAAATGGTAAAGCTTAATAGGAAGAAGATTAAAAGCCATTTCCCTGGTGCTTATCCTAGGTGGAGGGGAGACATCACCGGTGGCCCATTATCCACAGATGATATTAAATCAAATGTGAAGGGAAGGCAGAGTGATTGAGGCCAAAAAGGTTGATCAGTAGCAAAGAAGGGTCAAAGAACTGAAAGCCTATCAGTGATGCCGAGGTTTTAATAATAAGATTTTACCTGGAAAAGCACAGAGAGGATTCCTTCGTTTCAATGTTAGAGAATTTGTCCCATCACCATTGTTCTAAATGCTAAAGAATGGGACATGTAGCTGTTCACACCAGGTGTCTTAGGCTTAAGTTGTATTGAAACACGTCAATTCTGGTCTGCGCTGTTGACAGTTTGTTGCAAAAGTTATATATTTTGGTATTTTAGTAGTAAATCTAGCTATTTTGCCCTTAGCGGTGCAACTGTACAATTGGAATCATGATGTAGTGGCACCATGTCATCTCAAGGGAAGGGATCAGTATAAAACACCCTTCTAGATGGGCAGGGTGGTGCCCATAGACATTAAAACCACTACATGGGCTGGGTGGTACCCATAGACATTAAAACCACTAGATGGGTGTGTTCTGGGTGGTACCCATAGATATTAAAACCACTAGATGGGTGTGTTCTGGGTGGTACCCATAGATATTAAAACCACTAGATGGGTGTGTTCTGGGTGGTACCCATAGACATTAAAACCACTAGATGTTCTGGGTGGTACCCATAGACATTAAAACCACTAGATGTTCTGGGTGGTACCCATAGACATTAAAACCAAAAGATGTTCTGGGTGGTACCCATAGACATTAAAACCACTAGATGTTCTGGGTGGTACCCATAGACATTAAAACCACTAGATGTTCTGGGTGGTACCCATAGACATTAAAACCACTAGATGGACTGGGTGGTACCCATAGATATTAAAACCACTAGATGTTCTGGGTGGTACCCATAGATATTAAAACCACTAGATGGGCTGGGTGGTACCCATAGATATTAAAAGAGGTTAAAACCACTAGATGTTCTGGGTGGTACCCATAGACATTAAAACCACTAGATGTTCTCGGTGGTACCCATAGACATTAAAACCACTAGATGTTCTGGGTGGTACCCATAGACATTAAAACCACTAGATGTTCTGGGTGGTACCCATAGACATTAAAACCACTAGATGTTCTGGGTGGTACCCATAGACATTAAAACCACTAGATGTTCTGGGTGGTACCCATAGACATTAAAACCACTAGATGTTCTGGGTGGTACCCATAGACAATAAAAAACCCTAGATGTTCTGGGTGGTACCCATAGATATTAAAACCACTAGATGTTCTGGGTGGTACCCATAGATATTTAAACCACTAGATGTTCTGGGTGGTACCCATAGACATTAAAACCACTAGATGTTCTGGGTGGTACCCATAGACATTAAAACCACTAGATGTTCTGGGTGGTACCCATAGACATTAAAACCACTAGATGTTCTGGGCGGTACCCATAGACATTAAAACCACTAGATGTTCTGGGTGGTACCCATAGACATTAAAACCACTAGATGTTCTGGGTGGTACCCATAGACATTAAAACCAATAGATGTTCTGGGTGGTACCCATAGACATTAAAACCACTAGATGTTCTGGGTGGTACCCATAGACATTAAAACCACTAGATGTTCTGGGTGGTACCCATAGACATTAAAAACACTAGATGTTCTGGGTGGTACCCATAGACATTAAAACCACTAGATGTTCTGAGTGGTACCCATAGACATTAAAACCACTAGATGTTCTGGGTGGTACCCATAGACATTAAAACCACTAGATGGGCTGGGTGGTACCCATAGACATTAAAACCACTAGATGTTCTGGGTGGTACCCATAGATATTAAAACCACTAGATGTTCTGGGTGGTACCCATAGATATTAAAACCACTAGATGTTCTGGGTGGTACCCATAGATATTAAAACCACTAGATGTTCTGGGTTGGTACCCATAGATATTAAAACCACTAGATGTTCTGGGTGGTACCCATAGACATTAAAACCACTAGATGGGCAGGGTGGTACCCATAGATATTAAAACCACTAGATGTTCTGGGTGGTACCCATAGATATTAAAACCCCTAGATGTTCTGGGTGGCACCCATAGACATTAAAACCTTTAGATGTTCTGGGTGGTACCCATAGACATTAAAACCACTAGATGTTCTGGGTGGTACCCATAGACATTAAAACCACTAGATGTTCTGGGTGGTACCCATAGACATTAAAACCACTAGATGGGCAAGGGTGGTACCCATAGACATTAAAACCACTAGATGGGAAAGGGTGGTACCCATAGATATTAAAACCACTAGATGTTCTGGGTGGTACCCATAGACATTAAAACCACTAGATGCGCAAGGGTGGTACCCATAGACATTAAAACCACTAGATGTTCTGGGTGGTACCCATAGACATTAAAACCACTAGATGTTCTGGGTGGCACCCATCGACATTAAAAGAGGTTAAAACCACTAGATGGGGTGGGTGGTACCCATAGACATTAAAACCACTAGATGGGTGTGTTCTGGGTGGTACCCATAGACATTAAAACCACTAGATGGGTGTGTTCTGGGTGGTACCCATAGACATTAAAACCACTAGATGTTCTGGGTGGTACCCATAGACATTAAAACCACTAGATGTTCTGCGTGGTACCCATAGACATTAAAACCACTAGATGGGCTGGGTGGTACCCATAGACATTAAAACCACTAGATGTTCTGGGTGGTACCCATAGACATTAAAACCACTAGATGTTCTTGGTGGCACCCATAGACATTAAAACCACTAGATGTTCTGGGTGGTACCCATAGACATTAAAACCACTAGATGTTCTGGGTGGTACCCAAAGACATTAAAACCACTAGATGTTCTGGGTGGTACCCATAGACATTAAAACCACTAGATGGTAATAGCGCTGAAGTCATCGACGTATCGAAAAACTCCCGATGGCGCATGACGATGCTGGAAGTATTTAAATGTGTGTTTGAAGAGCCAAGCTGAACCGCTGAGAAAATCTTTAAAAGGGGGATGTTGAATTTAATGATTTTTTTTGTTTCCTTATAAAAGGAGATGAGATTAATGGGCATGGTCCAACACTCCAGGCCAGCTGGTGGCGCTAATGCACCTTCAAGCTGGTTGTCAACTGCCATATAAAATACACAGTATTTTTGCTTTAAAAATCATTGATATTTCAAAATCGACTTTGACTGAGACGTGAGATACTGATATTCAATTTCAAGATACAGCCAATAGAAAATTAATTCAATTCCTCATCAGCTGGAGTTGAGAGATATTCAATATTTTTAAAAATGTTTTATCATGGAATTGTATGAAATAGCCACTGAGGTGAGATCTTCATATGAGTGGTAAAGGAGAAAGCAACCGACTGTAGTTGAAAGTCGAGGAGTGAATGCGGGGGAGGTGCATCTGCGACAGCCGAAAGTCAGACACTAATGTGGTTTTCTAACAGCAAGCCTCAGATCAACATGGCAGTGATGCCTTTGTTTCTAAAAATGTTTTTCCAACTGGCATCAATGGTTTCTTTGAGTAGCAGCCATATGTAGCTGCCAGGGAAACGACTTGTTCTCACTTAGAGGATAGAACCCAGCCTGAGTGGTGTTTATCAGAATATGCTGGGAAGCTAATAACAACATTTATTTTGCTCAACTACGACTTGTAGTGTGGAAATACTGTATAAAACACAGTTTTTTTGAGTGCACTGGGCCTTTAAGTATCTCCCCCCCATGCTGATGCTCATTAGACCCAGGCCTCCAGCCCCCCCCCCCATGTTGATGCTCATTAGACCCAGGCCTCCAGCCCCCCCCCCCATGCTGATGCTCATTAGACCCAGGCCTCCAGCCCCCCCCATGCTGATGCTCATTAGACCCAGGCCTCCAGCCCCCCCCCCCCCCCATGTTGATGCTCATTAGACCCAGGCCTCCAGCCCCCCCCCCCATGCTGATGCTCATTAGACCCAGGCCTCCAGCCCCCCCCCCCCCCCATGCTGATGCTCATTAGACCCAGGCCTCCAGCCCCCCCCCCCCATGCTGATGCTCATTAGACCCAGGCCTCCAGCCCCCCCCCCCATGCTGATGCTCATTAGACCCAGGCCTCCAGACCCCCCCCCCCCCCCCCCCATGCTGATGCTCATTAGACCCAGGCCTCCAGGACCCCCCCATGCTGATGCTCATTAGACCCAGGCCTCCAGGACCCCCCCCCCATGCTGATGCTCATTAGACCCAGGCCTCCAGCCCCCACCCCCCAACCCACTGGTTGGCCTACTGTATACCGTCATCCAAATTGATGATTGATTGCTTTCATTTGTCACTTCCGTACTGACTTAAGCTAACCACCATGAATAACCACTGCCAGGAATTCCCATTAAAAATGTTCTATGAAACATGACTTAAAATAACAAATCTATTACATTAAATCTGGCCCTAAAGGCAATACAGGGGTTCAACAAGATGCGTTGTCAGATGTATTTGAAAAGGTTATGGTCGATTCACCAATTCCAGGAAATGCATCAAGCCTCACCCTTATCAGTCCCCTTCCGAGTATATTACATCTGAATGAGCTATGCTACTACGTACATTAGACCAAAAAGGGACCAGGTCGAGAAATGGATGGTACTAAATTGATGTTTTTCAAAACATTTACCGAGAAGTATATTGAATCATAATAACAACAGGTTTAATTGGTACTTCCTGTTTACCTAATAAAATAAAGCAGTATTCTTTATTTTTTTTATAATAGATTGTTACACATAGACCTATGCAAAAATATTCTATGCTTACCCTTTAGGCCTTCTGAGAATTGTTATGCATTATTACAAATACTATAAACAATCATCTCGACCAGTGACACGTTAAAAACAAACTATATTTGCTTACATGAACACCCCCGAGCCAGCTCTGTGAAGTACTGAACAACTATGTTGAGAGTCATTAGTAACCGTGAGGTCAAAGGAACGAAAAGCAATGATTTCTGGGTATTTCCCTTCACATTAAGTGCTAAACAAGCCAACATGTAATCAGCGACTTATTAATGATGATCCAGCCTCTACAACATACTGTGTTTCTGGGTAATGTATCGATATAGGAAGGGTTGGATATAGGAGAGGTTGGATAATGTATCTATATAGGAGGGGTTGGGTAATGTGTCTATATAGGAGGGGTTGGGTAATGTGTCTATAGGAGGGGTTGGGTAATGTATCTATATAGGAGGGGTTGGGTAATGTGTCTATAGGAGGGGTTGGGTAATGTGTCTATAGGAGGGGTTGGGTAATGTGTCTATATAGGAGGGGTTGGGTAATGTGTCTATAGGAGGGGTTGGGTAATGTGTCTATATAGGAGGGGTTGGGTAATGTGTCTATATAGGAGGGGTTGGGTAATGTGTCTATATAGGAGGGGTTGGGTAATGTGTCTATATAGGAGGGGTTGGGTAATGTGTCTATATAGGAGGGGTTGGGTAATGTGTCTATATAGGAGGGGTTGGGTAATGTGTCTATAGGAGGAGTTGGGTAATGTGTCTATAGGAGGGGTTGGGTAATGTGTCTATAGGAGGGGTTGGGTAATGTGTCTATATAGGAGGGGTTGGGTAATGTGTCTATATAGGAGGGGTTGGGTAATGTGTCTATAGGAGGGGTTGGGTAATGTGTCTATAGGAGGAGTTGGGTAATGTGTCTATATAGGAGGGGTTGGGTAATGTGTCTATATAGGAGGGGTTGGGTAATGTGTCTATATAGGAGGGGTTGGGTAATGTGTCTATAGGAGGAGTTGGGTAATGTGTCTATAGGAGGGGTTGGGTAATGTGTCTATATAGGAGGGGTTGGGTAATGTGTCTATATAGGAGGGGTTGGGTAATGTGTCTATAGGAGGGGTTGGGTAATGTGTCTATATAGGAGGGGTTGGGTAATGTGTCTATATAGGAGGGGTTGGGTAATGTGTCTATAGGAGGGGTTGGGTAATGTGTCTATAGGAGGGGTTGGGTAATGTGTCTATATAGGAGGGGTTGGGTAATGTGTCTATATAGGAGGGGTTGGGTAATGTGTCTATATAGGAGGGGTTGGGTAATGTGTCTATATAGGAGGGGTTGGGTAATGTGTCTATAGGAGGGGTTGGGTAATGTGTCTATAGGAGGGGTTGGGTAATGTGTCTATAGGAGGGGTTGGGTAATGTGTCTATAGGAGGGGTTGGGTAATGTGTCTATAGGAGGGGTTGGGTAATGTGTCTATAGGAGGGGTTGGGTAATGTGTCTATAGGAGGGGTTGGGTAATGTGTCTATATAGGAGGGGTTGGGTAATGTGTCTATATAGGAGGGGTTGGGTAATGTGTCTATATAGGAGGGGTTGGGTAATGTGTCTATAGGAGGAGTTGGGTAATGTGTCTATATAGGAGGGGTTGGGTAATGTGTCTATAGGAGGGGTTGGGTAATGTGTCTATATAGGAGGGGTTGGGTAATGTGTCTATATAGGAGGGGTTGGGTAATGTGTCTATATAGGAGGGGTTGGGTAATGTGTCTATATAGGAGGGGTTGGGTAATGTGTCTATATAGGAGGGGTTGGGTAATGTGTCTATAGGAGGGGTTGGGTAATGTGTCTATATAGGAGGGGTTGGGTAATGTGTCTATATAGGAGGGGTTGGGTAATGTGTCTATATAGGAGGGGTTGGGTAATGTGTCTATAGGAGGGTTTGGGTAATGTGTCTATATAGGAGGGGTTGGGTAATGTGTCTATAGGAGGGGTAGGTTAATGTGTCTATAGGAGGGGTTGGGTAATGTGTCTATAGGAGGGGTTGGGTAATGTGTCTATAGGAGGGGTAGGTTAATGTGTCTATAGGAGGGGTTGGGTAATGTGTCTATAGGAGGGGTTGGGTAATGTGTCTATATAGGAGGGGTTGGGTAATGTGTCTATATAGGAGGGGTTGGGTAATGCGTCTATAGGAGGGGTTGGGTAATGTGTCTATAGGAGGGGTTGGGTAATGTGTCTATATAGGAGGGGTTGGGTAATGTGTCTATATAGGAGGGGTTGGGTAATGTGTCTATATAGGAAGGGTTGGGTAATGTGTCTATAGGAGGGGTTGGGTAATGTGTCTATAGGAGGGGTTGGGTAATGTGTCTATAGGAGGGGTTGGGTAATGTGTCTATAGGAGGGGTTGGGTAATGTGTCTATATAGGAGGGGTTGGGTAATGTGTCTATAGGAGGGGTTGGGTAATGTGTCTATAGGAGGGGTTGGGTAATGTGTCTATAGGAGGGGTTGGGTAATGTGTCTATATAGGATGGGTTGGGTAATGTGTCTATATAGGAGAGGTTGGGTAATGTGTCTATATAGGAGGGGTTGGGTAATGTGTTTATATAGGAGGGGTTGGGTAATGTGTCTATAGGAGGGGTTGGGTAATGTGTCTATATAGGAGGGGTTGGGTAATGTATCTATATAGGAGGGGTTGGGTAATGTGTCTATAGGAGGGGTTGGGTAATGTGTCTATATAGGAGGGGTTGGGTAATGTGTCTATATAGGAGGGGTTGGGTAATGTATCTATATAGGAGGGGTTGGGTAATGTGTTAATTAAATATGGAACCTTGATTTTGGTGAAATGTATTTTGTATTAAATAATTGTATGATTTTGGTTGGTTCCATTGTGTAATGGCTCTCGTCGGAATGAGTGGACCAAAGCGCAGCGCGTAAAGTGTTCATGATTTTTATTGATCAAAAAACACTCCAACAAAGTAACAAAACAAAAAGCCAACAGTTCTGTCAGGTAAGAGAATACTAAACAGAAAATAACCTCCCGCAAAACTCAGGTGGAAGACAGGCTGCCTAAGTATGATCCCCAATCAGAGACAACGATAGACAGCTGCCTCTGATTGGGAACCGCACTCGCCTCAAAAACAAAGAAATAGAAAACATAGATATTCCCACCCGAGTCACACCCTGACCAAACCAAACATAGAGAATAAATAAGATCTCTAAGGTCAGGGCGTGACACATTGAAACATTAATAAAATACAGTATTTCTCACATGTTGTAATTTTGAGTTTATCTCTATAATTCTATTGTTTATATTATTTTAAGTATTGTTTGTGCATTGCCAGTCAGGGGTGCCAGTAATTTTGGAGCCCACTGTACCTCCATTAAAGAAGATCTGTGATGGCATCATGTTAAAGAGGAGAGTAACCCTACTTTCAGGTTCTTCCATTTAGCAGCCGACTAGTTAATGCTCACAAATTAACCGTACTCACATATAAAACTATTATGTTTCCTGTGTCCATGAAGGGTCTTTGTTATGTGCACATTAAGTCAAGACTAAAGTACGTACACACAGAGTGAGGTCAAGTCAACAATCCAAAAACAAAGATGCATCCCAAAATGGCAACCTATTCCCTGTTTAGTGCACAACATTTGACTGGTCATAGGTAGTGCACTTCATATGAAATAGGGTTCCATTTGTGCTGAATCCCTTGTTTTTGACTGATGACTTTTGATTGAAGCCTTGTAAATAACCACATCAATGAAGAACACTTCTGGGAACAGTACATTTGTTACGTTCACCAATCAGAAGCACGTAAATGGTAAATGTATTTGCCATTTATTTGAACGTGGTAAAGGTGTACTTCCTGTTTATTACCTGGAACGCTGCTATTAGGAGTTTCATTGATGTTGAAGCAATGGCTTTAATACAACATAATTTGGATTAGAGAATTCTTGTATTTCCCATTTATTAGGCTATACATTATGCATAGTACACATCTTTATATTATGCATAGTACCCATTCATTAGTCTATATATTATGCATAGTACCAATTCATTAGGCTATATATTATGCATAGTACCCATTCATTAGGCTATATATTATGCATAGTACCCATTCATTAGTCTATATATTATGCATAGTACCCATTCATTAGGCTATATATTATGCATAGTACCCATTCATTAGTCTATATATTATGCATAGTACCCATTCATTAGGCTATATATTATGCATAGTACCAATTCATTAGTCTATATATTATGCATAGTAAACATCTATATATTATGCATAGTACCCATTCATTAGGCTATATATTATGCATAGTACCCATTCATTAGGCTATATATTATGCATAGTAAACATCTATATATTATGCATAGTACCCATTCATTAGGCTATATATTATGCATAGTAAACATCTATATATTATGCATAGTACCCATTCATTAGGCTATATATTATGCATAGTAAACATCTATATATTATGCATAGTACCCATTCATTAGGCTATATATTATGCATAGTACCCATTCATTAGGCTATATATTATGCATAGTAAACATCTATATATTATGCATAGTACCCATTCATTAGGCTATATATTATGCATAGTAAACATCTATATATTATGCATAGTACCCATTCATTAGGCTATATATTATGCATAGTAAACATCTATATATTATGCATAGTACCCATTCATTAGTCTATATATTATGCATAGTACCCATTCATTAGGCTATATATTATGCATAGTACCCATTCATTAGGCTATATATTATGCATAGTACCCATTCATTAGGCTATATATTATGCATAGTAAACATCTATATATTATGCATAGTACCCATTCATTAGTCTATATATTATGCATAGTATCCATTCATTAGGCTATATATTATGCATAGTACCCATTCATTAGGCTATATATTATGCATAGTAAACATCTATATATTATGCATAGTACCCATTCATTAGTCTATATATTATGCATAGTACCCATTCATTAGGCTATATATTATGCATAGTACCCATTCATTAGGCTATATATTATGCATAGTACCCATTCAAAAAATCTAAATACAATGCAAGGCTGTTAAGTCGTTTAAACATGTATGTTAATTACCAATCCTGTGTAGAAAACCACAGTATTTCAGTCTGATTGGTCTGTAAAGACACTAACCTGTCCATAATGCTTTATGTAGAAACTATAGACACTAACCTGTCCATAATGCTTTATGTAGAAACTATAGACACTAACCTGTCCATAATGCTTTATGTAGAAACTATAGACACTAACCTGTCCATAATGATTTATAGAGAAACTATAGACACTAACCTGTCCATAATGCTTTATGTAGAAACTATAGACACTAACCTGTCCATAATGATTTATAGAGAAACTATAGACACTAACCTGTCCATAATGCTTTATGTAGAAACTATAGACACTAACCTGTCCATAATGATTTATAGAGAAACTATAGACACTAACCTGTCCATAATGCTTTATGTAGAAACTATAGACACTAACCTGTCCATAATGCTTTATGTAGAAACTATAGACACTAACCTGTCCATAATGATTTATAGAGAAACTATAGACACTAACCTGTCCATAATGCTTTATGTAGAAACTATAGACACTAACCTGTCCATAATGATTTATAGAGAAACTATAGACACTAACCTGTCCATAATGCTTTATGTAGAAACTATAGACACTAACCTGTCCATAATGATTTATAGAGAAACTATAGACACTAACCTGTCCATAATGCTTTATGTAGAAACTATAGACACTAACCTGTCCATAATGATTTATAGAGAAACTATAGACACTAACCTGTCCATAATGCTTTATGTAGAAACTATAGACACTAACCTGTCCATAATGCTTTATGTAGAAACTATAGACACTAACCTGTCCATAATGATTTATAGAGAAACTATAGACACTAACCTGTCCATAATGCTTTATGTAGAAACTATAGACACTAACCTGTCCATAATGATTTATAGAGAAACTATAGACACTAACCTGTCCATAATGCTTTATGTAGAAACTATAGACACTAACCTGTCCATAATGATTTATAGAGAAACTATAGACACTAACCTGTCCATAATGCTTTATGTAGAAACTATAGACACTAACCTGTCCATAATGATTTATAGAGAAACTATAGACACTAACCTGTCCATAATGCTTTATGTAGAAACTATAGACACTAACCTGTCCATAATGCTTTATAGAGAAACTATAGACACTAACCTGTCCATAATGCTTTATGTAGAAACTATAGACACTAACCTGTCCATAAGGAGGAGTCAGGGAGGAGTCAGGGAGGATTCAGGGAGGAGTCAGGTCGGAGTCAGGGAGGAGTCAGGGACCTATGACCACTCCTTCTGCCCACTGCTCTCCTATTCACTAGGAACCAAGCAAGAAAAAATGGTTTGAAACAGGGAGGGACTACCTAAACTTGTCCAATAAGAAACACTCATTTTCATTATCCATTGCAAAGCGCTTTGCCACTGTGGACGCTAATGACTACGACCCGGGGCTGAAGAGAGCTAGGCAACGCTATGCTTTTATCAATTGCATACTCCCACCCCTCTCACCTTCTCCACCAATGGGTTTTGATAAGGAGACGAGTAGAGAGAAGAGAGGACGCAGGGTTTTTGCAATTGAGAAAAGGCCCATGAATGTGAGCACTCGTCCTCTTCCTCCTCCTCCTCTTCATCCCTCCCCATGTAGCTGCTGCTGTGGGCTGGCCTCCCTCATCCCTCCTTACCTCCTCCCTCCTTCCCTTCTCAGGGCATCTTTATAAAGAGACTCTTGGTCCCACCATGGGAGGATCACTCACAGACACAGGAGTCCACGGAGCCACAGGTGAGCAGAACAACCCATAGCTGCTCTGTGTGTTTCTCTCTGTCTGTCTCTGTCTCTCTCTCTTTCTCTGTATCTCTCTCTCTGTGTCTCTCTCTGTCTCCCTCTGTGTGTCTCTCTCTCTCCGTCTCTTTCTCTTTCTATCTCTCTCTGTCTCTCTCTCTGTCTCCCTCTTTGTCTCTATTTCTCACCATCTCTTTCTCTCTCTGCCTCTAACTCTCTCTGTCTCTCTTTCTCTGTATCTCTCTCTCTGTCTGTCTCTCTGTCTGTCTCTCTATCGGTATCTCTCTTTCTCTTTCTCTCTCTCTCTTGTTCTCTGCCACTCTAATTCTCCCTTATTCGCTCTTTCTTACACACACACACACACACACACACACACACACACACACACACACACACACACACACACACACACACACACACACACACACACACACACACACACACACACACACGCAAAACAAATGTGACTTGACTAATATCTAATACTGCATGTTCCTCTGAGATTCAGCCCAACGCAAACCACTGGACACTTTGTCTAATGTAACTGCTGTGTGTGTGTGTGTGTGTTCTCTGATGTTCCAACGGTTACCATGCTTGAGGAGAAAGTATGACAATATCTACAACTCTCTCAGATCTCTACAGATCGCTTGTAATCACAATGAAATAGGCTGTTTTGCAATGTATTACGGTTAAAAAGCTTAAACAAAATGATTTGATATTTAAGTATGTTTGTACATTTTATAAAAAATAAGAAAAGAGTCCGTGTAGAATACCTCAAACATTTAGAATGAATGTCATTTGTCGATGATTTTAGGCAAACCAACTGAGTTGACTTTTTTTACAACCAAAGTGATTTAACTGTAATGACATAACCCCCATCTATGTATGACTCTTCATAAGCTCTCTTCCATCAGTGAAACAGCAGTCGGCGAAACAGCAGTCGGTGAAACAGCAGTCGGTGAAACAGCAGTCGGTGAAACAGCAGTCGGTGAAACAGCAGTCGGTAAAACAGCAGTCGGTGAAGCAGCAGTCGGTGAAGCAGCAGTCGGTGAAGCAGCAGTCAGTCGGTGAAGCAGCAGTCAGTCGGTGAAGCAGCAGTCGGTGAAGCAGCAGTCGGCAAAGCAGCAGTCGGCGAAACAGCGAAACAGCAGTCGGCGAAGCAGCAGTCGGCGAAGCAGCAGTCGGCGAAACAGCGAAACAGCAGTCGGCGAAACAGTGAAACAGCAGTCGGTGAAGCAGCAGTCGGCGAAACAGCAGTCGGCGAAACAGCGGTCGGCGAAGCAGCAGTCGGTGAAGCGTTGTGTTGCATCAGCATGGTCATCTCAGTATTCCCATACTGCTGGACCCTGTGCCTGATCCAGCTGGCTACAGGACTGGTTCATGGAAACATTCGTCAGGAGGACTCCCATCCCAGCCTCAGACGCACCGAGGACTCCTTCCTCTCAGATATCGGTTCGTTATTTTTGCATTTGTTCTAATTAGGTAGACGGTGATTACAGTCCAGGTGAGGAAGAACTGGGGACTGTTCCAGAAAGCTGGATCAATCAGTTAGTCAGCTAACGTTTTGATTGAAGTCATTCTGCCTCTAGGAAATGATCCCATTCTGATTGATTGATTGATTGATTGATTGATTGATTGATTGAGGGACCTTCGTTCCTCCCTCAGGTAAAGGCTCTCTCTCTAGAGGGGATCCTGTTAGTTTCCACTCAGAGTCTGAGCAGGAAGAGGAGGAGCTTCTGATGGACATGGAATCCTACGATGAGGTGGATCAACATACTATTTAATCATTTACTCATTGTGTATGACAGCGTGCAATGTGTACATCACTTTAAAATGTTGTTACGACTGGAACATCATGTGAGTTGATGTACACTGAGAATACCAAACATCTCTCTGCGACACGGACTGACCAGGTGAATCCAGGTGAAAGCTTTGATCTCCTATCGATGCCACTTCAGCCAGTGTAGATGAAGTGGAGGAGACATAGGGGAGGTGCAACTCAATATTAAGAGGGTGTCCTTAATGTTTTGTCCACTCGCTGTAGAACACCAGTGTGTTTAGGGTTTACTACTGTGTACTTATGGAGACCAGACGTTCTCACAAGGATAGTAAAACAAGGAACATTCAGACACTTCGCCGTGGGAACACTTCGCTGATGTGTTGTTTTAGGCTTAGGCGGTTAGGTTAAGGGTTAGGTTTAGGGTTAAGAGTTAGGGGTTAGAGTTAGGGTTAGGAGTTAGGGATTAAGGTTAGGAGTTAGGGGTTAGGGATTAAGGTTAGGGTTAGGAGTTAGGGGTTAAGGTTTAGGGTTAGGAGTTAGGGGTTAGAGTTAGGGTTAGGAGTTATGGGTTAAGGTTTAGGGTTAGGAGTTAGGGGTTAGAGTTAGGGTTAGGGGTTAGGGGTTAAGGTTAGTTTAGGGTTAGGAGTTAGGGGTTAAGATTAGGGTTAGGAGTTAGGGGTTAAGGTTTAGGGTTAGGAGTTAGGATTAAGGTTTAGGGTTAGGAGTTAGGGGTTAAGGTTTAGGGTTAGGAGTTAGGGATTAAGGTTTAGGGTTAGGAGTTAGGGATTAAGGTTTAGGGTTAGGAGTTAGGGATTTAGGGTTAGGGGTTAGGGGTTAGGATTAAGGTTTAGGGTTATGAGTTAGGGGTTAAGGGTTAGGAGTTAGGGATTAAGGTTTAGGGTTAGGAGTTAGGGGTTAAGGTTTAGGGTTAGGAGTTAGGGGTTAAGGTTTAGGGTTAGGAGTTAGGGGTTAGAGTTAGGGTTAGGAGTTATGGGTTAAGGTTTAGGGTTAGGAGTTAGGGATTAAGGGTTAGGGGTTAGGGGTTAAGGTTTAGGGTTAGGAGTTAGGGGTTAAGGTTTAGGGTTAGGGGTTAGGGGTTAGAGTTAGGGTTAGGGGTTAGGGGTTAAGGTTTAGGGTTAGGAGTTAGGGATTAAGGTTTAGGGTTAGGGGTTAGGGGTTAGAGTTAGGTTTAGGGTTAGGGGTTAAGGGTTAGGAGTTAGGGATTAAGGTTTAGGGTTAGGGGTTAAGGTTTAGGGTTAGGGGTTAGGGGTTAAGGTTAGTTTAGGGTTAGGAGTTAGGGGTTAAGGTTAGGGTTAGGAGTTAGGGGTTAATGTTTAGGGTTAGGAGTTAGGAGTTAAGGTTAGGGTCAGGAGTTAAGGTTAGGAGTTAGGAGTTAGGGGTTAAGGTTTAGGGTTAGGAGTTAGGGGTTAGGAGTTAGGGGTTAGGAGTTAAGGGTTAGGTATTAGGGTTAGGAGTTAGGAGTTAGGGTTAGGAGTTAGGAGTTAAGGTTAGGAGTTAAGGGTTAAGGTTTAGGGTTAGGAGTTAGGGGTTAAATTAAGAGTTTGGGAAAATTAGATTTTGAATGGGAATCAGTTGTTTGGTCCCCACAAGAATAGTAAAACAAACATGTGTGTGTGTGTGTGTGTCCATCTGTCTGTCTGTATGTGTGGTGTCTACTGTCTAACATTCTGTCCGGGGGCTGTACTTGTACATCAAAGCAACATCAAGCTGCCTCACGCTATAGAAACAGAGGCTCCTGCCCTCTGGCTCGTTCTGGTTCGAACCAGGCTAACTGGCTGTTTCTTACATTCCACCAGGCTGAGGTTGAGGCTGTGCAGCTGCAGAGCAGAGGCATGAGTTCTCCCCGTCGCTGTATCCCTCACCAGCAGTCCTGTCTGTGTTCTGTCTTGTCTGTCCATCTACCAGGATGTTGCTGAGGCTGTGCAGCTGCGGGAGCAGAGCCATGAGTTCTCCCCGTCGCTGTATCCCTCACCAGCAGTCCTGTCCGGGCAACACGCTGCCCTGCTGTAACCCCTGTAATTCTTCAACGCTTTCTGCTACTGCTGCCAGATTGTCCTGCACCGGCTTGTCATAGACATCCCTAGCACCACACTCTCCACTCGACCTCCAACCGGGTCCCCCCCCCCCCTCCACTCCACTGTATAACATCAGTCCTGTCTGTGTTCTGTCTTGTCTGTCCATCTACCAGGATGTTGCTGAGGCTGTGCAGCTGCAGAGCAGAGCCATGCGTTCTCCTCGTCGCTGTATCCCCCACCAGCAGTCCTGTCTGGGTAACACGCTGCCCTGCTGCGACCCCTGTGATACCCGTTACCCTCGAATGTTTGGGTCAATCTGCTACTGCCGTCGGACGGCCTGCGCGGGCGCTCACAGGCGCCCCTAACACTCCTAGCAACCCTCTACGGCCCCTCCTCTCACAATGGGCTCCCTTCTCTGCCAGTCTACAGTCAGTATCTAATCCATATCCGCAAGGCCTGATTTTACGAGCACGCAAACACAGACTCTATACATCCCAGGATGCATCTCCATGAGGTGGGGCCTATAGGATACTCGTTACGATGTATTTTCTTCTTGATGTTATCTCTGGTTGTGTTATTTTGTATTTTTTTTTCTCGATAGGTTAGATGGATGTACATTTATCGTTCAATGAAAGTCAAAAGACAAATCAATCTCTAAACAAGGCAATATAATTGTCCAAAAAAAATTTGGCCTAGATTTTTTATTTTTTGGGGGGGGGGTAAATTATTTCATCTAAAAAAAAAACTGTGAACATATTCCTTTAAAGAGACCAGTAAGTAAAATACTTCCATTAGTCAAATCAAATGTTGATATTTAAAGTTTTGTTTATTGATTTGAAATAATGAATCAGGTTCTGTATGTTCATCATGTGCCCAGAGTCTTAACAGTAGTTCAATTGTGTAGCAGAGGTTAACATGTTCTGGTACGTGGTTAAGCCTTCAGTATGTCAAACTCACATAATGAATTATAGATTTTTAAATACCTGTAGTTGACAAAACATTTGTTTTTCATGGAAATTCCATAATAGGGAAACACTTTTTTTTTGGTTTTAATATTAAAAACAATTGTATTCAATTGGCAGCCATTATTTTGAAAGTCAAACACTCTCTCTAGGTAAGTTAAGAAATCAGTGCAAATAGTAATTTATTGTATCTTATGAATAAAAATGAAATTAAAAAAAATATTATTTTGTGTCATAGAAAAGCAAAATGGTCTCTGAACTGACATTTCAAATGACGATGATTCATTACATCATAAACATACTGACACTGTGATGATTCATTACATCACATACTAGGTGATACCTCCACTAAATGGCAGCCTCCAGTCGATATCTCCACTAAATGGCAGCCTCTAGGTGATATCTCCACTAAATGGCAGCCTCTAGGTAATATCTCCACTAAATGGCAGCCTCTAGGTAATATCTCCACTAAATGGCAGCCTCTAGGTAATATCTCCACTAAATGGCAGCCTCTAGGCGATATCTCCACTAAATGGCAGCCTCTAGGTGATATCTCCACTAAATGGCAGCCTCTAGGCGATATCTCCACTAAATGGCATCCTCTAGGCAATATCTCTACTAAATGGCAGCCTCTAGGTAATATCTCCACTAAATGGCAGCCTCTAGGTAATATCTCCACTAAATGGCAGCCTCTAGGTGATACCTCCACTAAATGGCAGCCTCTAGGTAATATCTCCACTAAATGGCAGCCTCTAGGTAATATCTCCACTAAATGGCAGCCTCTAGGCGATATCTCCACTAAATGGCAGCCTCTAGGTAATATCTCCACTAAATGGCAGCCTCTAGGTAATATCTCCACTAAATGGCAGCCTCTAGGTAATATCTCCACTAAATGGCAGCCTCTAGGTGATACCTCCACTAAATGGCAGCCTCTAGGTAATATCTCCACTAAATGGCAGACTCTAGGTAATATCTCCACTAAATGGCAGCCTCTAGGTGATACCTCCACTAAATGGCAGGCTCTAGGTGATATCTCCACTAAATGGCAGCCTCTAGGCGATATCTCCACTAAATGGCGGCCTTTAGGCGATATCTCCACTAAATGGCAGCCTCTAGGTGATATCTCCACTAAATGGCAGCCTCTAGGCGATACCTCCACTAAATGGCAGCCTCTAGGCGATATCTCCACTAAATGGCGGCCTTTAGGCGATATCTCCACTAATTGGCAGCCTCTAGGTGATATCTCCACTAAATGGCAGCCTCTAGGTAATATCTCCACTAAATGGCAGTCTCTAGGTAATATCTCCACTAAATGGCAGCCTCTAGGTGATACCTCCACTAAATGGCAGGCTCTAGGTGATATCTCCACTAAATGGCAGCCTCTAGGTGATATCTCCACTAAATGGCAGCCTCTAGGCGATACCTCCACTAAATGGCAGCCTCTAGGTGATATCTCCACTAAATGGCAGCCTCTAGGCGATACCTCCACTAAATGGCAGCCTCTAGGTGATATCTCCACTAAATGGCAGCCTCTAGGTGATATCTCCACTAAATGGCAGCCTCTAGGTGATATCTCCACTAAATGGCAGCCTCTAGGTGATACCTCCACTAAATGGCAGCCTCTAGGTGATATCTCCACTAAATGGCAGCCTCTAGGTAATATCTCCACTAAATGGCAGCCTCTAAGTGATACCTCCACTAAATGGCAGCCTAATGCACTAGTCTGGACCGGAGCCATACGGTCAACACTACTGCCCTTTAAAGGTCAACACTACTGCCGCTTAAAGGTCAAGGCTACTGCCCCTTAAAGGTCAATGCTACTGCCCCTTAAAGGTCAACACTACTGCCCCTTAAAGGTCAACGCTACTGCCCCTTAACGCTACTGCCCCTTAAAGGTCAACACTACTGCCCCTTAAAGGTCAACACTACTGCCCCTTAAAGGTCAACGCTACTGCCCCTTAAAGGTCAACGCTACTGCCCCTTAAAGGTCAACACTACTGCCCCTTAAAGGTCAACGCTTCTGCCCTTTAAAGGTCAACGCTACTGTCCCTTAAAGGTCAACGCTACTGCCCCTTAAAGGTCAACGCTACTGCCCCTTAAAGGTCAACGCTACTGCCCCTTAAAGGTCAATGCTACTGCCCTTTAATGGTCAACACCACTACCCTCTAAAGGTATTCTCTAACACCCTGAGACCAACCACTCTGGGTATTTTCTAACACCCTGAGACCAACCACTCTGGGTATTCTCTAACACCCTGAGACCAACCACTCTGGGTATTCTCTAACACCCTGAGACCAACCACTCTGGGTATTCTCTAACACCCTGAGACCAACCACTCTGGGTATTCTCTAACACATTGAGACCAACCACTCTGGGTATTCTCTAACACCCTGAGACCAACCACTCTGGGTATTCTCTAACACCCTGAGACCAACCACTCTGGGTATTCTCTAACACCCTGAAACCAACCACTCTCGGTATTCTCTAACACCTTGAGACCAACCACTCTGGGTATTCTCTAACACCCTGAGACCAACCACTCTGGGTATTCTCTAACACCCTGAGACCAACCACTCTGGGTATTCTCTAACACCCTGAGACCAACCACTCTGGGTATTCTCTAACACCCTGAGACCAACCACTCTGGGTATTCTCTAACACATTGAGACCAACCACTCTGGGTATTCTCTAACACCCTGAGACCAACCACTCTGGGTATTCTCTAACACCCTGAGACCAACCACTCTGGGTATTCTCTAACACCCTGAGACCAACCACTCTCGGTATTCTCTAACACCTTGAGACCAACCACTCTGGGTATTCTCTAACACCCTGAGACCAACCACTCTGGGTATTCTCTAACACCCTGAGACAATGACTCTGGGTATTTCCCTAGCGTATCCCAGATGGTTCTCTTCACATGACACCAAGGTCTGATGTGGGGAGTCAACAAGGCAGTCTTTATGCTTTGTGTCTCCCTGGGCTTTGTAGGCCACCAGCTGACACCCTCACTACCTCAGCATCTTCTTCTCAAAAAGACCTGGGTTCAAACATGATTTGATATCTGTCAAATACCTTTGAGCGTTTAATCTAGCCTGTCTGGAAGTGCTGGTTGGACAGGGTTTGCCTTTTTTTTGTAACTATTCTGTTGTCCATTAAGCCTGGTAAACTCAGTCATTTAAAATAGTATTTGAACCCAGGTGGTTTATGGGAAGACAATGTTTGGCCTCAGTTTTTTTTTAGTTTTTTTATTTAACTAGGCAAGTCAGTTTAGAACAAATTCTTATTTTACAATGACGGCCTACCATGGCCAAACCTTTGGGACTCCCGATCACAGGTTGTGATACAGCCTGGAATGGAACCAGGGCCTGTAGTGACGCCTCTAGCACTAAGATGTAGTGCCATAGACTACTGTGATACAGCCCGGGATAGAACCAGGGTCTGTAGTGACGCCTCTAGCACTGAGATGCAGTACCTTAGACCGCTGTGATACAGCCCGGGATTGAACCAGGGTCTGTAGTGATGCCTCTAGCACTGAGATGCAGTGCCTTAGACCACTGTGATACAGCCCGGGATTGAACCAGGGTCTGTAGTGACGCCTCTAGCACTGTGATACAGCCCGGGATTGAACCAGGGTCTGTAGTGACGCCTCTAGCACTGAGATGCAGTACCTTAGACCACTGTGATACAGCCCGGGATTGAACCAGGGTCTGTAGTGACTCCTCTAGCACTGAGATGCAGTGCCTTAGACCACTGTGATACAGCCCGAGATTGAACCAGGGTCTGTAGTGACTCCTCTAGCACTGAGATGCAGTGCCTTAGACCACTGTGATACAGCCCGGGATTGAACCAGGGTCTGTAGTGATGCCTCTAGCACTGAGATGCAGTGCCTTAGACCACTGTGATACAGCCCGGGATTGAACCAGGGTCCGTAGTGACTCCTCTAGCACTGAGATGCAGTGCCTTAGACCACTGTGACACAGCCCGGGATTGAACCAGGGTCTGTAGTGACGCCTCTAGCACTGAGATGCAGTGGCTTAGACCACTGTGATACAGCCCGGGATTGAACCAGGGTCTGTAGTGACTCCTCTAGCACTGAGATGCAGTGCCTTAGACCGCTACGCCACTCGGGAGTCTCCCAAGTTGATTAGCTAATGTTGTTAAAAAGGAGAGAGCACTACACTATTATTATCTGACCCTGCTGGTCATCTATGAACATTTGAACATCTTGGCCATGTTCTGTTATAATCTCCACCCGGCACAGCCAGAAGAGGACTGGCCACCCCTCATAGCCTGGTTCCTCTCTAGGTTTCTTCCTAGGTTTTGGCCTTTCTAGGGAGTTTTTCCTAGCCACCGTGCTTCTACACCTGCATTGCTTGCTGTTTGGGGTTTTAGGCTGGGTTTCTGTACAGCACTTTGAGATATCAGCTGATGTAAGAAGGGCTATATAAATACATTTCATTGATTGATACACACAGCACACTCTTGATGCTCTGATTGTAACCTAAACTAGAATTTGTTCTTAACTGACTAAACATTTCACTACACTCGCAATAACATCTGCTAACCATGTGACCAATAACATCTGTTAACCATGTGACCAATAACATCTGCTAACCATGTGACCAATAACATCTGCTAACCATGTGTATGTGACCAATAACATCTGCTAACCATGTGTATGTGACCAATAACATCTGCTAACCATGTGTATGTGACCAATAACATCTGCTAACCATGTGTATGTGACCAATAACATCTGCTAACCATGTGTATGTGACCAATAACATCTGCTAACCATGTGTATGTGACCAATAACATCTGCTAACCATGTGTATGTGACCAATAACATCTGCTAACCATGTGACCAATAACATCTGCTAACCATGTGTATGTGACCAATACAATTTGATTTGATGATCTCACGGCCAGTAAGAGCCTACATCCTAAACAGCACCCTATTTATTTATAGTGCCCTACTTTTGATCAGGACACATAGGGGCTTGACGAATCTCCTCCGCACACTCCACTGGCTTCCAGTAGAAGCTCGCATCCACTACAAGACCATCATTGTACTTACCTACGGAACAGCGAGACAAACTGCCCCTTCCCTAACTCCAGGCTATGAACAAACCCTACACCCCAACCAGAGCACTTCATTCTGCCACCTCTGGTCTCTTGGTCCTCCCAACCTTATGGGGGATCAGGTCCCGCTCAGCCCTATCAAAGCTCTTCTCTGTTCTGGCACCCCAATGGTGGAACCAGCTTCCCCCTGAACCTGGACAACAGAGTCCCTGTCCTGCTTCCCCCTGAAGCTATGACAACAGAGTCCCTGTTCATCTTCCCCCTGAACAACAGAGTCCCTGTCCATCTTCCCCTGAACAACAGAGTCCCTGTCCATCTTCCCCCTGAACCTGGACAACAGAGTCCCTGTCTATCTTCCCCCCCTGAACCTGGACAACAGAGTCCCTGTCCATCTTCCACCAGAACCTGGACAACAGAGTCCCTGTCCAGCTTCTCCCTGAACCTGGACAACAGAGTCCCTGTCCATCTCCCCCCTGAACCTGGACAACAGAGTCCCTGTCCATCTTCCCCCTGAAGCTAGGACAGCAAAGTCCCTGTCCATCTTCCCCCAGAACCTGGACAACAGAGTCCCTGTCCATCTTCCCCCAGAACCTGGACAACAGAGTCCTTGTCCATCTTCCCCCCCTGAACCTGGACAACAGAGTCCCTATCCAGCTTCCCCCCTGAACCTGGACAACAGAGTCCTTGTCCATCTTCTCCCTGAACCTGGACAACAGAGTCCCTGTTCATCTTCCTCCTGAACCTGGACAACAGAGTCCCTGTCCATCTTCCCCCCCTGAACCTGGACAACAGAGTCCCTATCCAGCTTCCCCCCTGAACCTGGACAACAGAGTCCCTGTCCAGCTTCCCCCCTGAACCTGGACAACAGAGTCCCTGTCCAGCTTCCCCCCTGAACCTGGACAGCAGAGTCCCTGTCCAGCTTCCCCTTGAACCTTGACAACAGAGTCCCTGTTCATCTTCCCCCTCTGAACCTGGACAACAGAGTCCCTGTCCAGCTTCCCCCCTGAACCTGGACAACAGAGTCCCTGTCCAGCTTCCCCTTGAACCTGGACAACAGAGCCCCTGTCCAGCTTCCCCCTGAACCTGGACAACAGAGTCCCTGTCCTGCTTCCCTCTGAACCTGGACAACAGAGTCCCTGTTCATCTCCCCTCTGAACCTGGACAACAGAGTCCCTGTCCTACTTCCCTCTGAACCTGGACAACAGAGTCCCTGTCCATCTTCCCCCTGAAGCTAGGACAACAGAGTCCCTGTCCATCTTCCCCCCCTGAACCTGGACAACAGAGTCCATGTCCATCTTCCCCCCCTGAACCTGGACAACAGAGTCCCTGTCCAGCTTCCCCCTGAACCTGGACAACAGAGTCCCTGTCCATCTTCCCCCTGAAGCTAGGACAACAGAGTCCCTGTCCATCTTCCCCCCCTGAACCTGGACAACAGAGTCCATGTCCATCTTCCCCCCCTGAACCTGGACAACAGAGTCCCTGTCCAGCTTCCCCCTGAACCTGGACAACAGAGTCCCTGTCCATCTTCCCCCTGAAGCTAGGACAACAGAGTCCCTGTCCATCTTCCCCCCCTGAACCTGGACAACAGAGTCCCTGTCCATCTTCCCCCCCTGAACCTGGACAACAGAGTCCCTGTCCAGCTTCCCCCTGAACCTGGACAACAGAGTCCCTGTCCTGCTTCCCCTGAACCTGGACAACAGAGTCCCTGTCCATCTTCCCCCTGAAGCTAGGACAACAGAGTCCCTGTCCATCTTCCCCCTGATCCTGGACAACAGAGTCCCTGCACAGCTTCCCCCTGAACCTGTACAACAGAGTCCTTGTCCTGCTTCCCCCTGAACCTGGACAACAGAGTCCCTGTCCATCTTCCCCCTGAAGCTAGGACAACAGAGTCCCTGTCCATCTTCCCCCCCTGAACCTGGACAACAGAGTCCCTGTCCATCTTCCCCCTGAAGCTAGGACAACAGAGTCCCTGTCCATCTTCCCCCTGAAGCTAGGAAAACAGAGTCCCTGTCCAGCTTCCCCCTGAAGCTAGGGAAACAGAGTCCCTGTCCAGCTTCCCTGAAGCTAGGTCAACAGAGTCCCTGTTCATCTTCCCCCCTGAAGCTAGGACAACAAAGTCCCTGTCCAGCTTCCCCCTGAAGCTAGGCCAACAGAGTCCCTGTTCATCTTCCCCCCTGAAACTAGGACAACAGAGTCCCTGTCCATCTTCCCCCTGAAGCTATGACAACAGAGTCCCTGTCCAGCTTCCCCCTGAAGCTGGACAACAGAGTCCCTGTCCAGCTTCCCCCCTGAACCTGGATAACAGAGTCCCTGTCCATCTTCCCCCTGAAGCTAGGGCAACAGAGTCCCTGCTCATCTTCTGAAAACATCTGAAACCTCGCCTCTTCAGAGTATCTTCAATAATCCCCCAGCACCCCCCTCGAATCACCTCCTCATCTCCCCCACAAAAAAACAACACTCACACATGACTTCCCCCCCTTTACTAGTTCTGACTTTGCTGATTGCTAATTTACTGAGGAAAAGTGTACTTCCTATGACTGAGATATGTGGTTGTCCCACCTACCTACAGTATCTTAAGATGAATGCACTAACTGGCTCTGGATCAGTAACTGGCTCTGGGTCGGTAACTGGCTCTGGGTCAGTAACTGGCTCTGGGTCGGTAACTGGCTCTGGGTCAGTAACTGGCTCTGGGTCAGTAACTGGCTCTGGATCACTAACTGGCTCTGGATCACTAACTGGCTCTGGGTCAGTAACTGGCTCTGGGTCGGTAACTGGCTCTGGATCAGTAACTGGCTCTGGATCAGTAACTGGCTCTGGATCAGCAACTGGCTCTGGATCAGTAACTGGCTCTGGATCAGCAACTGGCTCTGGATCAGTAACTGGCTCTGGGTCAGCATACTGTCTGTCTCTACTAGTCCTCAGTCATACCTGTCTGTCTCTACTAGTCCTCAGTCATACCTGTCTGTCTCTCCTAGTCCTCAGTCATACCTGTCTGTCTCTCCTAGTCCTCAGTCATACTGTCTGTCTCTACTAGTCCTCAGTCATACTGTCTGTCTCTACTAGTCCTCAGTCATACCTGTCTGTCTGCTAGTCCTCAGTCATACTGTCTGTCTCTGCTAGTCCTCAGTCATACTGTCTGTCTCTACTAGTCCTCAGTCATACCTGTCTGTCTCTACTAGTCCTCAGTCATACCTGTCTGTCTCTCCTAGTCCTCAGTCATACTGTCTGTCTCTCCTAGTCCTCAGTCATACCTGTCTGTCTGCTAGTCCTCAGTCATACTGTCTGCCTCTCCTAGTCCTCAGTCATACTGTCTGTCTCTGCTAGTCCTCAGTCATACCTGTCTGTCTCTACTAGTCCTCAGTCATACCTGTCTGTCTCTCCTAGTCCTCAGTCATACCTGTCTGTCTCTGCTAGTCCTTAGTCATACCTGTCTGTCTCTACTAGTCCTCAGTCATACCTGTCTGTCTCTACTAGTCCTCAGTCATACCTGTCTGTCTCTACTAGTCCTCAGTCATACTGTCTGTCTCTACTAGTCCTCAGTCATACCTGTCTGTCTCTACTAGTCCTCAGTCATACCTGTCTGTCTCTACTAGTCCTCAGTCATACCTGTCTGTCTCTCCTAGTCCTCAGTCATACTGTCTGTCTCTCCTAGTCCTCAGTCATACCTGTCTGTCTGCTAGTCCTCAGTCATACTGTCTGCCTCTCCTAGTCCTCAAGTCATACTGTCTGTCTCTGCTAGTCCTCAGTCATACCTGTCTGTCTCTACTAGTCCTCAGTCATACCTGTCTGTCTCTCCTAGTCCTCAGTCATACCTGTCTGTCTCTGCTAGTCCTCAGTCATACCTGTCTGTCTCTACTAGTCCTCAGTCATACCTGTCTGTCTCTACTAGTCCTCAGTCATACTGTCTGTCTCTACTAGTCCTCAGTCATACCTGTCTGTCTCTACTAGTCCTCAGTCATACCTGTCTGTCTCTACTAGTCCTCAGTCATACCTGTCTGTCTCTACTAGTCCTCAGTCATACTGTCTGTCTCTACCAGTCCTCAGTCATACCTGTCTGTCTCTACTAGTCCTCAGTCATACTGTCTGTCTCTCCTAGTCCTCAGTTATACTGTCTGTCTCTACTAGTCCTCAGTCATACCTGTCTGTCTCTCCTAGTCCTCAGTCATACTGTCTGTCTCTGCTAGTCCTCAGTTATACCTGTCTGTCTCTCCTAGTCCTCAGTCATACCTGTCTGTCTCTCCTAGTCCTCAGTCATACTGTCTGTCTCTACCAGTCCTCAGTCATACCTGTCTGTCTCTACTAGTCCTCAGTCATACCTGTCTGTCTCTACTAGTCCTCAGTCATACCTGTCTGTCTCTACTAGTCCTCAGTCAGGACAAGGCTGCAGAACAACAACAGAAGCCCTTTGTCATGGTCTGTTAGGAGCGCTGGAACGCTCATGGCTGAGGAGAATATCCTATCTGATTTGGTGAGTTAATGTTCCTAAATCTACACAGATTATTGTAGTCAGTTGGGATGATCTCCACCCACCTGCTACCTTGAACACGCATACTTTCTAAGAGAACTTTTATAAGTTACGGTAGGCTAACCTCAAAATGTGGCCGTGGATTTTAAGGTTGAATAAATACTCTTAAATTCGTTTGTCAGAATAGCCTTAAACTTAAGGCTATTTACTCTATTACTAAAGTAATATTGAATTGTGTTTGGTTGACAACGCATACAAAATATCAACATTTTAAGGATATCTAATACTTGGATTAGTTTTTTATTTAACTAGTCAGTTAAGAACAAATTCTTATTTTCAATGACGTCCTAGGAACAGTGGGTTAACTGCCTTGTTCAGGGGGCAGAAAGACAGATTTGTACCTTGTCAGCTCGGGGATTTGAACTTGCAACCTTTCGGTTACTAGCCGAAACGCTCTAACCACTAGGCTACCCCGCCGCCCCAGTTTCATTTGAGCCACTGTGTCACGTCTACTTCTGCTCCTCCCCTCCGGCGTGCGACGTCGCTGGAATACAAACCACCGGTCCTGGAACTCACAACGTTACGATTCACGCCTGGACCTCATTACCTCCCCTTTATAAGTCCCCCTTTTCCTTTTGTTCATTCCTCAGTTGGTCTGACACCTGTGTTCATGTTACCTCTGGCACCTGTGTTCATGTTCCCTCTGGCACCTGTGTTCATGTTACCTCTGCTTCTGTTACGTCGGTCTGGCACCTGTGTTCATGTTACCTCTGGCACCTGTGTTCATGTTACCTCTGCTTCTGTTACGTTGGTCTGACACCTGTGTTCATGTTACCTCTGCTTCTGTTACGTTGGTCTGACACCTGTGTTCATGTTCCCTCTGACACCTGTGTTCATGTTCCCTCTGCTTCTGTTACGCTGGTCTGGCACCTGTGTTCATGTTCCCTCTGGCACCTGTGTTCATGTTCCCTCTGCTTCTGTTACGCTGGTCTGGCACCTGTGTTCATGTTACCTCTGGCACCTGTGTTCATGTTACCTCTGGCACCTGTGTTCATGTTACCTCTGCTTCTGTTATGTCGGTCTGACACCTGTGTTCATGTTACCTCTGGCACCTGTGTTCATGTTACCTCTGGCACCTGTGTTCATGTTACCTCTGCTTCTGTTACGTCGGTCTGACACCTGTGTTCATGTTACCTCTGGCACCTGTGTTCATGTTACCTCTGGCACCTGTGTTCATGTTACCTCTGCTTCTGTTACGTCGGTCTGACACCTGTGTTCATGTTACCTCTGCTTCTGTTATGTCGGTCTGGCACCTGTGTTCATGTTCCCTCTGCTTCTGTTACGCTGGTCTGGCACCTGTGTTCATGTTACCTCTGGCACCTGTGTTCATGTTACCTCTGGCACCTGTGTTCATGTTACCTCTGCTTCTGTTAAGTCGGTCTGACACCTGTGTTCATGTTACCTTACCTCTAGCACCTGTGTTCATGTTACCTCTGGCACCTGTGTTCATGTTACCTCTGCTTCTGTTACGTCGGTCTGACACCTGTGTTCATGTTACCTCTGGCACCTGTGTTCATGTTCCCTCTGGCACCTGTGTTCATGTTACCTCTGCTTCTGTTACGTCGGTCTGGCACCTGTGTTCATGTTACCTCTGGCACCTGTGTTCATGTTACCTCTGCTTCTGTTACGTTGGTCTGACACCTGTGTTCATGTTACCTCTGCTTCTGTTACGTTGGTCTGACACCTGTGTTCATGTTCCCTCTGACACCTGTGTTCATGTTCCCTCTGCTTCTGTTACGCTGGTCTGGCACCTGTGTTCATGTTCCCTCTGGCACCTGTGTTCATGTTACCTCTGCTTCTGTTACGTCGGTCTGACACCTGTGTTCATGTTACCTCTGGCACCTGTGTTCATGTTACCTCTGGCACCTGTGTTCATGTTACCTCTGGCACCTGTGTTCATGTTACCTCTGCTTCTGTTACGTCGGTCTGACACCTGTGTTCATGTTACCTCTGGCACCTGTGTTCATGTTACCTCTGGCACCTGTGTTCATGTTACCTCTGCTTCTGTTACGTCGGTCTGACACCTGTGTTCATGTTACCTCTGCTTCTGTTATGTCGGTCTGGCACCTGTGTTCATGTTCCCTCTGCTTCTGTTACGCTGGTCTGGCACCTGTGTTCATGTTACCTCTGGCACCTGTGTTCATGTTACCTCTGGCACCTGTGTTCATGTTACCTCTGCTTCTGTTAAGTCGGTCTGACACCTGTGTTCATGTTACCTCTGGCACCTGTGTTCATGTTACCTCTGGCACCTGTGTTCATGTTACCTCTGCTTCTGTTACGTCGGTCTGACACCTGTGTTCATGTTACCTCTGGCACCTGTGTTCATGTTCCCTCTGGCACCTGTGTTCATGTTACCTCTGCTTCTGTTACGTCGGTCTGGCACCTGTGTTCATGTTACCTCTGGCACCTGTGTTCATGTTACCTCTGCTTCTGTTACGTTGGTCTGACACCTGTGTTCATGTTCCCTCTGACACCTGTGTTCATGTTCCCTCTGCTTCTGTTACGCTGGTCTGGCACCTGTGTTCATGTTCCCTCTGGCACCTGTGTTCATGTTCCCTCTGCTTCTGTTACGCTGGTCTGGCACCTGTGTTCATGTTACCTCTGGCACCTGTGTTCATGTTACCTCTGGCACCTGTGTTCATGTTACCTCTGCTTCTGTTATGTCGGTCTGACACCTGTGTTCATGTTACCTCTGGCACCTGTGTTCATGTTACCTCTGGCACCTGTGTTCATGTTACCTCTGCTTCTGTTAAGTCGGTCTGACACCTGTGTTCATGTTACCTCTGGCACCTGTGTTCATGTTACCTCTGGCACCTGTGTTCATGTTACCTCTGCTTCTGTTACGTCGGTCTGACACCTGTGTTCATGTTACCTCTGGCACCTGTGTTCATGTTACCTCTGGCACCTGTGTTCATGTTACCTCTGCTTCTGTTACGTCGGTCTGACACCTGTGTTCATGTTACCTCTGCTTCTGTTATGTCGGTCTGGCACCTGTGTTCATGTTCCCTCTGCTTCTGTTACGCTGGTCTGGCACCTGTGTTCATGTTACCTCTGGCACCTGTGTTCATGTTACCTCTGGCACCTGTGTTCATGTTACCTCTGCTTCTGTTAAGTCGGTCTGACACCTGTGTTCATGTTACCTCTGGCACCTGTGTTCATGTTACCTCTGGCACCTGTGTTCATGTTACCTCTGCTTCTGTTACGTCGGTCTGACACCTGTGTTCATGTTACCTCTGGCACCTGTGTTCATGTTCCCTCTGGCACCTGTGTTCATGTTACCTCTGCTTCTGTTACGTCGGTCTGGCACCTGTGTTCATGTTACCTCTGGCACCTGTGTTCATGTTACCTCTGCTTCTGTTACGTTGGTCTTGTTTAATGTTTGTTGTTTTTCATGAAGTGTTTTTACCCGCTTCTCGACTCACAACGTCATCGCTACACCGGTGGCTTAACCCTGTTCTCACATTTTACGTTTTTTGGGGGTTTATCTTTTGTTTAACTTGTCTACAAGTTTCATTAAATGGAGTATTTACTGTATTGCAAAAGTGTAATTGAATTGTGTTTGGTTGTCAACACAACCAAAAATCAACATTTGAAGGAGGTCTATCATTTGTGCCACTGACTTAGGCTGGCTTTAATTCCAGTTTGTCTCCAAATTAATAATAATGAATATGTTGGATTCACGTCTCCATTTCAACCAAGAATCAAAGTTAAAGAATAGGTCTAAATCAAATCAGATCTTATTTTAATTTAACCAAGAATCAAAGTTAAAGAATAGGTCTAAATCATATCAGATCTTATTTAAAGCGCATGGGTTTCGATGGAGACGTGAATCCAACATATTAACGAGTCATTTTAAAATCAACCACAGCTTGAAACCTTAGGCCTAAAGGTATTGTCTTTTGTTGAACTCTGGGTTAAATGGAAACAAAGGCTGTTGGTCACTTTGAAACTGTTATACAGGCCCATAGATGATATATGACAAAATATGGTTACATTTCATTTGCTTTGTTAAACCTTTTTCCTTTTCAATGACTTTGATAGCGACTATGAATAATATACTGTCGTTTAGTTATTTAGGGGTTTTTCATTTATCATTCTCACGATAGTTGTTTGTTATTGTAAGGCGTCTAGGTGTAGCAGGTAAGGCGGAGTCAGGCGCAGGACACAGAGATGAGTAATTCATGTAACTTTACTCAAAACAACATATATTCCAAGAAGGAAAATAATCAAACTCACAAATACAGACCCACTTACAATGAACAAACACGCACAAAACCACAGGGGAACCAGAGGGTTAAATAAGGAACATAATTATGGGAATGGAAACCAGGTGTGTTTCAATGAAGACAAAACAAATGGAAAATGAAAAGTGGATCGGTGGCGGCTAGAAAACCTGTGACGTCGACCGCCGAACGCCGCCCGAACAAGGAGAGGGAACAACTTCGGAGGACATCGTGACAGTTATTTGGTTATTAGGCTTCCCATTAGCTTTGGCAGAAGCTGCTCTTCCTGGGGGCCACAAAAAAAACACAAAACACGACAAGTAACATGACAAGTTGTTGAACTCATGGACCGTCAGAGGTCTTGTTTTGTTAAGTCTTCGTTGTTGAACTCATGGACCGTCAGAGGTCTTGTTTTGTTAAGTCTTCGTTGTTGAACTCATGGACCGTCAGAGGTCTTGTTTTGTTAAGTCTTTGTTGTTGTTGAACTCATGGACCGTCAGAGGTCTTGTTTTCTTAAGTCTTCGTTGTTGAACTCATGGACCGTCAGAGGTCTTATTTTGTTAAGTCTTCGTTGTTGAACGCATGGACCGTCAGAGGTCTTGTTTTGTTAAGTCTTCGTTGTTGTTGAACTCTTGGACCGTCAGAGGTCTTGTTTTGTTAAGTCTTTGTTGTTGAACTCATGGACCGTCAGAGGTCTTGTTTTGTTAAGTCTTTGTTGTTGTTGAACTCATGGACCGTCAGAGGTCTTGTTTTGTTAAGTCTTTGTTGTTGTTGAACTCATGGACCGTCAGAGGTCTTGTTTTGTTAAGTCTTCGTTGTTGTTGAACTCATGGACCGTCAGAGGTCTTGTTTTGTTAAGTCTTCGTTGTTGAACTCATGGACCGTCAGATGCCTTGTTTTGTTAAGTCTTTGTTGTTGTTGAACTCATGGACCGTCAGAGGTCTTGTTTTGTTAAGTCTTCGTTGTTGAACTCATGGACCGTCAGAGGTCTTGTTTTGTTAAGTCTTTGTTGTTGTTGAACTCATGGACCGTCACAGGTCTTGTTTTGTTAAGTCTTCGTTGTTGAGGGAAATTACTGTACATTATCTGACTGTAAGCCCATTGTACTTCAAACTGCTGTGAAACATTGTGCTTTGAATTAAGAGCACTCGTCTAACGACTGAGCTGTGACCGTTGTGATGGACCGTTGTGATGGACCGTTGTGATGGACCGTTGCGATGGACCGTTGCGATGGACCGTTGCGATGGACCGTTGCGATGGACCGTCTTGTTTTGTTAAGTCTTTGTTGTTGTTGAACTCATGGACCGTCAGAGGTCTTGTTTTGTTAAGTCTTCGTTGTTGAACTCATGGACCGTCAGAGGTCTTGTTTTGTTAAGTCTTCGTTGTTGTTGAACTCTTGGACCGTCAGAGGTCTTGTTTTGTTAAGTCTTTGTTGTTGAACTCATGGACCGTCAGAGGTCTTGTTTTGTTAAGTCTTTGTTGTTGTTGAACTCATGGACCGTCAGAGGTCTTGTTTTGTTAAGTCTTTGTTGTTGTTGAACTCATGGACCGTCAGAGGTCTTGTTTTGTTAAGTCTTCGTTGTTGTTGAACTCATGGACCGTCAGAGGTCTTGTTTTGTTAAGTCTTCGTTGTTGAACTCATGGACCGTCAGATGCCTTGTTTTGTTAAGTCTTTGTTGTTGTTGAACTCATGGACCGTCAGAGGTCTTGTTTTGTTAAGTCTTCGTTGTTGAACTCATGGACCGTCAGAGGTCTTGTTTTGTTAAGTCTTTGTTGTTGTTGAACTCATGGACCGTCAGATGCCTTGTTTTGTTAAGTCTTTGTTGTTGTTGAACTCATGGACCGTCAGAGGTCTTGTTTTGTTAAGTCTTTGTTGTTGTTGAACTCATGGACCGTCACAGGTCTTGTTTTGTTAAGTCTTCGTTGTTGAACTCATGGACCGTCAGAGGTCTTGTTTTGTTAAGTCTTTGTTGTTGTTGAACTCATGGACCGTCAGAGGTCTTGTTTTGTTAAGTCTTCGTTGTTGAACTCATGGACCGTCAGATGCCTTGTTTTGTTAAGTCTTTGTTGTTGTTGAACTCATGGACCGTCAGAGGTCTTGTTTTGTTAAGTCTTCGTTGTTGAACTCATGGACCGTCAGAGGTCTTGTTTTGTTAAGTCTTCGTTGTTGTTGAACTCATGGACCGTCAGAGGTCTTGTTTTGTTAAGTCTTCGTTGTTGAACTCATGGACCGTCACAGGTCTTGTTTTGTTAAGTCTTCGTTGTTGAACTCATGGACCGTCACAGGTCTTGTTTTCTTAAGTCTTTGTTGTTGTTGAACTCATGGACCGTCACAGGTCTTGTTTTGTTAAGTCTTTGTTGTTGAACTCATGGACCGTCAGAGGTCTTGTTTTGTTAAGTCTTTGTTGTTGTTGAACTCATGGACCGTCACAGGTCTTGTTTTGTTAAGTCTTCGTTGTTGAGGGAAATTACTGTACATTATCTGACTGTAAGCCCATTGTACTTCAAACTGCTGTGAAACATTGTGCTTTGAATTAAGAGCACTCGTCTAACGACTGAGCTGTGACCGTTGTGATGGACCGTTGTGATGGACCGTTGTGATGGACCGTTGCGATGGACCGTTGCGATGGACCGTTGCGATGGACCGTTGCGATGGACCGTCTTGTTTTGTTAAGTCTTTGTTGTTGTTGAACTCATGGACCGTCAGAGGTCTTGTTTTGTTAAGTCTTCGTTGTTGTTGAACTCATGGACCGTCAGAGGTCTTGTTTTGTTAAGTCTTCGTTGTTGAACTCATGGACCGTCAGAGGTCTTGTTTTGTTAAGTCTTCGTTGTTGTTGAACTCTTGGACCGTCAGAGGTCTTGTTTTGTTAAGTCTTTGTTGTTGTTGAACTCATGGACCGTCACAGGTCTTGTTTTGTTAAGTCTTTGTTGTTGTTGAACTCATGGACCGTCAGAGGTCTTGTTTTGTTAAGTCTTCGTTGTTGAACTCATGGACCGTCAGATGCCTTGTTTTGTTAAGTCTTTGTTGTTGTTGAACTCATGGACCGTCAGAGTTCTTGTTTTGTTAAGTCTTCGTTGTTGAACTCATGGACCGTCAGAGGTCTTGTTTTGTTAAGTCTTTGTTGTTGGTGAACTCATGGACCGTCACAAGTCTTGTTTTGTTAAGTCTTCGTTGTTGAACTCATGGACCGTCAGATGCCTTGTTTTGTTAAGTCTTTGTTGTTGTTGAACTCATGGACCGTCAGAGGTCTTGTTTTGTTAAGTCTTCGTTGTTGAACTCATGGACCGTCAGAGGTCTTGTTTTGTTAAGTCTTCGTTGTTGAACTCATGGACCGTCACAGGTCTTGTTTTGTTAAGTCTTTGTTGTTGAACTCATGGACCGTCAGAGGTCTTGTTTTGTTAAGTCTTTGTTGTTGTTGAACTCATGGACCGTCAGATGCCTTGTTTTGTTAAGTCTTTGTTGTTGTTGAACTCATGGACCGTCAGAGGTCTTGTTTTGTTAAGTCTTCGTTGTTGAACTCATGGACCGTCAGAGGTCTTGTTTTGTTAAGTCTTTGTTGTTGTTGGACTCATGGACCGTCAGAGGTCTTGTTTTGTTAAGTCTTCGTTGTTGAACTCATGGACCATCAGATGCCTTGTTTTGTTAAGTCTTTGTTGTTGTTGAACTCATGGACCGTCAGAGGTCTTGTTTTGTTAAGTCTTCGTTGTTGAACTCATGGACCGTCAGAGGTCTTGTTTTGTTAAGTCTTCGTTGTTGTTGAACTCATGGACCGTCAGAGGTCTTGTTTTGTTAAGTCTTTGTTGTTGAACTCATGGACCGTCAGAGGTCTTGTTTTGTTAAGTCTTCGTTGTTGTTGAACTCATGGACCGTCAGAGGTCTTGTTTTGTTAAGTCTTCGTTGTTGAACTCATGGACCGTCAGAGGTCTTGTTTTGTTAAGTCTTCGTTGTTGAACTCATGGACCGTCACAGGTCTTGTTTTGTTAAGTCTTCGTTGTTGAACTCATGGACCGTCACAGGTCTTGTTTTCTTAAGTCTTTGTTGTTGTTGAACTCATGGACCGTCACAGGTCTTGTTTTGTTAAGTCTTTGTTGTTGAACTCATGGACCGTCAGAGGTCTTGTTTTGTTAAGTCTTTGTTGTTGTTGAACTCATGGACCGTCACAGGTCTTGTTTTGTTAAGTCTTTGTTGTTGAACTCATGGACCGTCAGAGGTCTTGTTTTGTTAAGTCTTTGTTGTTGTTGAATTCATGGACCGTCAGAGGTCTTGTTTTGTTAAGTCTTTGTTGTTGTTGAACTCATGGACCGTCAGAGGTCTTGTTTTGTTAAGTCTTTGTTGTTGTTGAACTCATGGACCGTCAGAGGTCTTGTTTTGTTAAGTCTTCGTTGTTGTTGAACTCATGGACCGTCAGAGGTCTTGTTTTGTTAAGTCTTTGTTGTTGTTGAATTCATGGACCGTCAGAGGTCTTGTTTTGTTAAGTCTTTGTTGTTGTTGAACTCATGGACCGTCAGAGGTCTTGTTTTGTTAAGTCTTTGTTGTTGTTGAACTCATGGACCGTCAGAGGTCTTGTTTTGTTAAGTCTTCGTTGTTGTTGAACTCATGGACCGTCAGAGGTCTTGTTTTGTTAAGTCTTCGTTGTTGAACTCATGGACCGTCAGAGGTCTTGTTTTGTTAAGTCTTCGTTGTTGTTGAACTCTTGGACCGTCAGAGGTCTTGTTTTGTTAAGTCTTTGTTGTTGTTGAACTCATGGACCGTCACAGGTCTTGTTTTGTTAAGTCTTTGTTGTTGTTGAACTCATGGACCGTCAGAGGTCTTGTTTTGTTAAGTCTTCGTTGTTGAACTCATGGACCGTCAGATGCCTTGTTTTGTTAAGTCTTTGTTGTTGTTGAACTCATGGACCGTCAGAGTTCTTGTTTTGTTAAGTCTTCGTTGTTGAACTCATGGACCGTCAGAGGTCTTGTTTTGTTAAGTCTTTGTTGTTGGTGAACTCATGGACCGTCACAAGTCTTGTTTTGTTAAGTCTTCGTTGTTGAACTCATGGACCGTCAGATGCCTTGTTTTGTTAAGTCTTTGTTGTTGTTGAACTCATGGACCGTCAGAGGTCTTGTTTTGTTAAGTCTTCGTTGTTGAACTCATGGACCGTCAGAGGTCTTGTTTTGTTAAGTCTTCGTTGTTGAACTCATGGACCGTCACAGGTCTTGTTTTGTTAAGTCTTTGTTGTTGAACTCATGGACCGTCAGAGGTCTTGTTTTGTTAAGTCTTTGTTGTTGTTGAACTCATGGACCGTCAGATGCCTTGTTTTGTTAAGTCTTTGTTGTTGTTGAACTCATGGACCGTCAGAGGTCTTGTTTTGTTAAGTCTTCGTTGTTGAACTCATGGACCGTCAGAGGTCTTGTTTTGTTAAGTCTTTGTTGTTGTTGGACTCATGGACCGTCAGAGGTCTTGTTTTGTTAAGTCTTCGTTGTTGAACTCATGGACCATCAGATGCCTTGTTTTGTTAAGTCTTTGTTGTTGTTGAACTCATGGACCGTCAGAGGTCTTGTTTTGTTAAGTCTTCGTTGTTGAACTCATGGACCGTCAGAGGTCTTGTTTTGTTAAGTCTTCGTTGTTGTTGAACTCATGGACCGTCAGAGGTCTTGTTTTGTTAAGTCTTTGTTGTTGAACTCATGGACCGTCAGAGGTCTTGTTTTGTTAAGTCTTCGTTGTTGTTGAACTCATGGACCGTCAGAGGTCTTGTTTTGTTAAGTCTTCGTTGTTGAACTCATGGACCGTCAGAGGTCTTGTTTTGTTAAGTCTTCGTTGTTGAACTCATGGACCGTCACAGGTCTTGTTTTGTTAAGTCTTCGTTGTTGAACTCATGGACCGTCACAGGTCTTGTTTTCTTAAGTCTTTGTTGTTGTTGAACTCATGGACCGTCACAGGTCTTGTTTTGTTAAGTCTTTGTTGTTGAACTCATGGACCGTCAGAGGTCTTGTTTTGTTAAGTCTTTGTTGTTGTTGAACTCATGGACCGTCACAGGTCTTGTTTTGTTAAGTCTTTGTTGTTGAACTCATGGACCGTCAGAGGTCTTGTTTTGTTAAGTCTTTGTTGTTGTTGAATTCATGGACCGTCAGAGGTCTTGTTTTGTTAAGTCTTTGTTGTTGTTGAACTCATGGACCGTCAGAGGTCTTGTTTTGTTAAGTCTTTGTTGTTGTTGAACTCATGGACCGTCAGAGGTCTTGTTTTGTTAAGTCTTCGTTGTTGTTGAACTCATGGACCGTCAGAGGTCTTGTTTTGTTAAGTCTTCGTTGTTGAACTCATGGACCGTCACAGGTCTTGTTTTGTTAAGTCTTTGTTGTTGTTGAACTCATGGACCGTCAGATGCCTTGTTTTGTTAAGACTTTGTTGTTGTTGAACTCATGGACCGTCAGAGGTCTTGTTTTGTTAAGTCTTCGTTGTTGAACTCATGGACCGTCAGAGGTCTTGTTTTGTTAAGTCTTTGTTGTTGTTGAACTCATGGACCGTCAGAGGTCTTGTTTTGTTAAGTCTTCGTTGTTGAACTCATGGACTGTCAGAGGTCTTGTTTTGTTAAGTCTTCGTTGTTGTTGAACTCATGGACCGTCAGAGGTCTTGTTTTGTTAAGTCTTCGTTGTTGAACTCATGGACCGTCAGAGGTCTTGTTTTGTTAAGTCTTCGTTGTTGAACTCATGGACCGTCAGAGGTCTTGTTTTGTTAAGTCTTTGTTGTTGTTGGACTCATGGACCGTCAGAGGTCTTGTTTTGTTAAGTCTTCGTTGTTGAACTCATGGACCATCAGATGCCTTGTTTTGTTAAGTCTTTGTTGTTGTTGAACTCATGGACCGTCAGAGGTCTTGTTTTGTTAAGTCTTCGTTGTTGAACTCATGGACCGTCAGAGGTCTTGTTTTGTTAAGTCTTCGTTGTTGTTGAACTCATGGACCGTCAGAGGTCTTGTTTTGTTAAGTCTTTGTTGTTGAACTCATGGACCGTCAGAGGTCTTGTTTTGTTAAGTCTTCGTTGTTGTTGAACTCATGGACCGTCAGAGGTCTTGTTTTGTTAAGTCTTCGTTGTTGAACTCATGGACCGTCAGAGGTCTTGTTTTGTTAAGTCTTCGTTGTTGAACTCATGGACCGTCACAGGTCTTGTTTTGTTAAGTCTTCGTTGTTGAACTCATGGACCGTCACAGGTCTTGTTTTCTTAAGTCTTTGTTGTTGTTGAACTCATGGACCGTCACAGGTCTTGTTTTGTTAAGTCTTTGTTGTTGAACTCATGGACCGTCAGAGGTCTTGTTTTGTTAAGTCTTTGTTGTTGTTGAACTCATGGACCGTCACAGGTCTTGTTTTGTTAAGTCTTTGTTGTTGAACTCATGGACCGTCAGAGGTCTTGTTTTGTTAAGTCTTTGTTGTTGTTGAATTCATGGACCGTCAGAGGTCTTGTTTTGTTAAGTCTTTGTTGTTGTTGAACTCATGGACCGTCAGAGGTCTTGTTTTGTTAAGTCTTTGTTGTTGTTGAACTCATGGACCGTCAGAGGTCTTGTTTTGTTAAGTCTTCGTTGTTGTTGAACTCATGGACCGTCAGAGGTCTTGTTTTGTTAAGTCTTTGTTGTTGTTGAATTCATGGACCGTCAGAGGTCTTGTTTTGTTAAGTCTTTGTTGTTGTTGAACTCATGGACCGTCAGAGGTCTTGTTTTGTTAAGTCTTTGTTGTTGTTGAACTCATGGACCGTCAGAGGTCTTGTTTTGTTAAGTCTTCGTTGTTGTTGAACTCATGGACCGTCAGAGGTCTTGTTTTGTTAAGTCTTCGTTGTTGAACTCATGGACCGTCAGAGGTCTTGTTTTGTTAAGTCTTCGTTGTTGTTGAACTCTTGGACCGTCAGAGGTCTTGTTTTGTTAAGTCTTTGTTGTTGTTGAACTCATGGACCGTCACAGGTCTTGTTTTGTTAAGTCTTTGTTGTTGTTGAACTCATGGACCGTCAGAGGTCTTGTTTTGTTAAGTCTTCGTTGTTGAACTCATGGACCGTCAGATGCCTTGTTTTGTTAAGTCTTTGTTGTTGTTGAACTCATGGACCGTCAGAGTTCTTGTTTTGTTAAGTCTTCGTTGTTGAACTCATGGACCGTCAGAGGTCTTGTTTTGTTAAGTCTTTGTTGTTGGTGAACTCATGGACCGTCACAAGTCTTGTTTTGTTAAGTCTTCGTTGTTGAACTCATGGACCGTCAGATGCCTTGTTTTGTTAAGTCTTTGTTGTTGTTGAACTCATGGACCGTCAGAGGTCTTGTTTTGTTAAGTCTTCGTTGTTGAACTCATGGACCGTCAGAGGTCTTGTTTTGTTAAGTCTTCGTTGTTGAACTCATGGACCGTCACAGGTCTTGTTTTGTTAAGTCTTTGTTGTTGAACTCATGGACCGTCAGAGGTCTTGTTTTGTTAAGTCTTTGTTGTTGTTGAACTCATGGACCGTCAGATGCCTTGTTTTGTTAAGTCTTTGTTGTTGTTGAACTCATGGACCGTCAGAGGTCTTGTTTTGTTAAGTCTTCGTTGTTGAACTCATGGACCGTCAGAGGTCTTGTTTTGTTAAGTCTTTGTTGTTGTTGGACTCATGGACCGTCAGAGGTCTTGTTTTGTTAAGTCTTCGTTGTTGAACTCATGGACCATCAGATGCCTTGTTTTGTTAAGTCTTTGTTGTTGTTGAACTCATGGACCGTCAGAGGTCTTGTTTTGTTAAGTCTTCGTTGTTGAACTCATGGACCGTCAGAGGTCTTGTTTTGTTAAGTCTTCGTTGTTGTTGAACTCATGGACCGTCAGAGGTCTTGTTTTGTTAAGTCTTTGTTGTTGAACTCATGGACCGTCAGAGGTCTTGTTTTGTTAAGTCTTCGTTGTTGTTGAACTCATGGACCGTCAGAGGTCTTGTTTTGTTAAGTCTTCGTTGTTGAACTCATGGACCGTCAGAGGTCTTGTTTTGTTAAGTCTTCGTTGTTGAACTCATGGACCGTCACAGGTCTTGTTTTGTTAAGTCTTCGTTGTTGAACTCATGGACCGTCACAGGTCTTGTTTTCTTAAGTCTTTGTTGTTGTTGAACTCATGGACCGTCACAGGTCTTGTTTTGTTAAGTCTTTGTTGTTGAACTCATGGACCGTCAGAGGTCTTGTTTTGTTAAGTCTTTGTTGTTGTTGAACTCATGGACCGTCACAGGTCTTGTTTTGTTAAGTCTTTGTTGTTGAACTCATGGACCGTCAGAGGTCTTGTTTTGTTAAGTCTTTGTTGTTGTTGAATTCATGGACCGTCAGAGGTCTTGTTTTGTTAAGTCTTTGTTGTTGTTGAACTCATGGACCGTCAGAGGTCTTGTTTTGTTAAGTCTTTGTTGTTGTTGAACTCATGGACCGTCAGAGGTCTTGTTTTGTTAAGTCTTCGTTGTTGTTGAACTCATGGACCGTCAGAGGTCTTGTTTTGTTAAGTCTTCGTTGTTGAACTCATGGACCGTCACAGGTCTTGTTTTGTTAAGTCTTTGTTGTTGTTGAACTCATGGACCGTCAGATGCCTTGTTTTGTTAAGACTTTGTTGTTGTTGAACTCATGGACCGTCAGAGGTCTTGTTTTGTTAAGTCTTCGTTGTTGAACTCATGGACCGTCAGAGGTCTTGTTTTGTTAAGTCTTTGTTGTTGTTGAACTCATGGACCGTCAGAGGTCTTGTTTTGTTAAGTCTTCGTTGTTGAACTCATGGACTGTCAGAGGTCTTGTTTTGTTAAGTCTTCGTTGTTGTTGAACTCATGGACCGTCAGAGGTCTTGTTTTGTTAAGTCTTCGTTGTTGAACTCATGGACCGTCAGAGGTCTTGTTTTGTTAAGTCTTCGTTGTTGAACTCATGGACCGTCACAGGTCTTGTTTTGTTAAGTCTTCATTGTTGAACTCATGGACCGTCACAGGTCTTGTTTTGTTAAGTCTTCGTTGTTGAGGGAAATTACTGTACATTATCTGACTGTAAGCCCATTGTACTTCAAACTGCTGTGAAACATTGTGCTTTGAATTAAGAGCACTCGTCTAACGACTGAGCTGTGACCGTTGTGATGGACCGTTGTGATGGACCGTTGCGATGGACTGTTGCGATGGACCGTTGCGATGGACCGTTGCGATGGACCGTTGCGATGGACCGTTGCGATGGACTGTTGCGATGGACCGTCTTATCTCCATCTCTTCATTCAAAGACTCATGGACTCACGGACACTCTTACTGCCAGTTGTGGCTGCTTCGCGTGATGTATTGTTGTCTCTACCTTCTGCCCTCTGTGCCCAATAATGTTTGTACAATGTTTTGTGCTGCTACCATGTTGTGTTGCTACCATGTTGTGCTGCTGCCATGTTGTGTTGCTACCATGTTGTTGACATGTTGTGTTGCTACCATGTTGTGCTGCTGCCAAGTTGTGTTGCTACCATGTTGTTGTCATGTTGTGTTGCTACCATGTTGTTGTCATGTTGTGTTGCTACCATGTTGTTGTCATGTTGTATTGCTATCATGTTGTTGTCATGTTGTGTTGCTACCATGTTGTTGTCATGTTGTATTGCTACCATGTTGTTGTCATGTTGTATTGCTATCATGTTGTTGTCATGTTGTGTTGCTACCATGTTGTTGTCATGTTGTGTTGCTACCATGTTGTTGTCATGTTGTATTGCTACCATGTTGTTGTCATGTTGTATTGCTACCATGCTGTTGTATTTCTACCATGCTGTTGTCATGTTGTATTTCTACCATGTTGTTGTCATGTTGTATTGCTATCATGTTGTTGTCATGTTGTGTTGCTACCATGTTGTTGTCATGTTGTATTGCTACCATGTTGTTGTCATGTTGTATTGCTATCATGTTGTTGTCATGTTGTGTTGCTACCATGTTGTTGTCATGTTGTGTTGCTACCATGTTGTTGTCATGTTGTATTGCTACCATGTTGTTGTCATGTTGTATTGCTACCATGCTGTTGTATTTCTACCATGCTGTTGTCATGTTGTATTGCTACCATGTTGTTGTCATGTTGTATTGCTGCCATGTTGTTGTCATGTTGTGTTTCTACCATGTGGTTGTCATGTTGTAATGCTACCATGTTGTTGTCATATTGTGTTGCTACCGTGTTGTTGTCATGTTGTGTTGCTACCATGTTGTTGTCATGTTGTATTGCTACCATGTTGTTGTCATGTTGTGTTGCTACCATGTTGTTGTCTTGTTGTATTGCTACCATGTTGTTGTCATGTTGTGTTGCTGCCATGTTGTTGTCATGTTGTGTTGCTACCATGTTGTTGTCTTGTTGTGTTGCTACCATGTGGTTGTCATGTTGTATTGCTACCATGTTGTTGTCATATTGTGTTGCTACCATGTTGTTGTCATGTTGTATTGCTATCATGTTGTTGTCATGTTGTATTGCTACCATGTTGTTGTCATGTTGTGTTGCTACCGTGTTGTTGTCATGTTGTATTGCTACCATGTTGTTGTCATGTTGTGTTGCTACCGTGTTGTTGTCATGTTGTATTGCTACCATGTTGTTGTCATGTTGTGTTGCTACCGTGTTGTTGTCATGTTGTATTGCTACCATGTTGTTGTCATGTTGTATTGCTACCATGTTGTTGTCATGTTGTATTGCTGCCATGTTGTTGTCATGTTGTGTTTCTACCATGTGGTTGTCATGTTGTAATGCTACCATGTTGTTGTCATATTGTGTTGCTACCGTGTTGTTGTCATGTTGTGTTGCTACCATGTTGTTGTCATGTTGTATTGCTACCATGTTGTTGTCATGTTGTGTTGCTACCATGTTGTTGTCTTGTTGTATTGCTACCATGTTGTTGTCATGTTGTGTTGCTGCCATGTTGTTGTCATGTTGTGTTGCTACCATGTTGTTGTCTTGTTGTGTTGCTACCATGTGGTTGTCATGTTGTATTGCTACCATGTTGTTGTCATATTGTGTTGCTACCATGTTGTTGTCATGTTGTATTGCTACCATGCTGTTGTCATTTTGTGTTGCTACCATGTTGTTGTCTTGTTGTATTGCTACCATGTTGTTGTCATGTTGTATTTCTACCATGTTGTTGTCATGTTGTATTTCTACCATGTTGTTGTCATGTTGTGTTGCTACCATGTTGTTGTCATGTTGTGTTGCTACCATGTTGTTGTCATGTTGTGTTGCTATCATGTTGTTGTCATGTTGTTTTTCTACCATGTTGTTGTCATGTTGTGTTACTACCATGCTGTGTTGTCTTGTTGTGTTGCTACCATGTTGTTGTCATGTTGTATTGCTACCATGTTGTTGTCATCTTAGCTCTCTCTTTGTGTAGTGTTATGGTTTCTCTCTTGTCATTATGTGTGTTTTGTCCAATATTTGTAAATAACAATTTGTTCTTAACTGACTTGCCTTGTTCAATAAAGTTTAAATAAAACATAAAATAAATTAATAAATACTGAGAATCAGTGGTGGATCACTGATCCAACTGTCTCAGGAGGTTGAGAGGATATGGATATGGGTCTGTTCCTTTATCAGTCTGTGGGCTGCAGTCTCAGGGAGGATATGGGTCTGTTTATCAGTCTGTGGGCTGCAGTCTTAGGGAGGATTTGGGTCTGTTTATCAGTCTGTGGGCTGCAGTCTCAGGGAGGATATGGGTCTGTTTATCAGTCTGTGGGCTGCAGTCTCAGGGAGGATATGGGTCTGTTTATCAGTCTGTGGGCTGCAGTCTCAGGGAGGATATGGGTCTGTTCCTTTATCAGTCTGTGGGCTGCAGTCTCAGGGAGGATATGGGTCTGTTTATCAGTCTGTGGGCTGCAGTCTCAGGGAGGATATGGGTCTGTTTATCAGTCTGTGGGCTGCAGTCTCAGGGAGGATATGGGTCTGTTCCTTTATCAGTCTGTGGGCTGCAGTCTCAGGGAGGATTTGGGTCTGTTGCTTTATCAGTCTGTGGGCTGCAGTCTCAGGGAGGATTTGGGTCTGTTTATCAGTCTGTGGGCTGCAGTCTTAGGGAGGATTTGGGTCTGTTTATCAGTCTGTGGGCTGCAGTCTCAGGGAGGATTTGGGTCTGTTTATCAGTCTGTGGGCTGCAGTCTCAGGGAGGATTTGGGTCTGTTTATCAGTCTGTGGGCTGCAGTCTTAGGGAGGATATGGGTCTGTTCCTTTATCAGTCTGTGGGCTGCAGTCTTAGGAGGTTGAGAGGGAGGATATGGGTCTGTTCCTTTATCAGTCTGTGGGCTGCAGTCTCAGGGAGGATTTGGGTCTGTTTATCAGTCTGTGGGACCTTTGAGGCCAGATGAGGTTATTATTTCACCCTGAAGAGGTTTTGTGAAGAAAAGTTGGTCTAACTAACTATAGGCGACATGTTATAGGCTTAAAAAAAATAGTTAAAAGGCGTAAAGGCCCAGGTCACTCAACATTTTGTTATTCCTGTGTTTTATATCATACTGTACAACAGCTGATGAAACTAACACTGTACAAGTGTGAAATTTGTTTATCAATGTTATTTCCTGATAGTTGCTGGTTGAAAATACAATCTACCACAGGACTTTCTAATCAGCAGGTTTTTATGGGCGGGAGTTTCGGCTTTCCATGGTGACATCACCTTGCGGTAAATTGGTTAATAGACCAATAATAAAGAGAGTTCCAAACCTCTCTGCCAATAACAGCTAGTTTTCACTTTTCCCCTCCCACTCAGATTACTCCCAGTCGGTCCTAGAAAAATGATTGCTTGAGAAATCATGGAAATCTATTACAATAAGTTACTTAAATGTTACCCAGAAATGATTTGATATAGATATAATAACAGCTGCATTGGACCTTTAACAAATCTAGATAGCATCAAAGAGGAACAAAACAAAGAAAGTTGAATTCAGTTTTAGATCTCTATTCAATATGAAACAGGAAGTGAACATAGTACTGCTGGTATTACATGGCAGCCATGGTCCGACATTTATATCAACCTTAGTTGGAGGCGATGGTCTGGTCGATGTAGGAGCGGAGCTCGGTGACGCGGGCGTACACTCCGGGCATAGTGGTGGTGCAGGTTCCACTGCCCCAGGACACAATACCAACCAGGGTCCAGGCACCAGCCTTCTCACAGACCAGGGGGGCCACTAGAGTCACTCTGCAGGAAACACAAAAATATCTACGTTAATTTAGTTACAGTTTTTAGACGAGCATCCCACGGGTGGATTTATCTCAGGGATGGGCTACATCAGTCCTCAGGGGCCTGATTGGTGTCACATGTTTTCCCTGGCCCTAGTCGCTGGTGCTAACACACTTGATTCAACTAATTGTATTTTAAACTGGGGACCATAATTAGTTGATTAATGGAGTCATGTCTGTGTGCTAGGGGCTGGCACCAATCAGGCCCCCACGGACTGGAGTTGCCCATCCCTGATTTAACTGGTGCCTCTAGGTGGGGATTTACATCTCTTCTGATTGGTCAAAGGGAACGGAACAATGAACTTGTGAATGATTGGAACACCCCGCAGGAAGAGGCACCATCTGCTTCAGTGCAGATCATGAGGTCGGTGATCTTGGAGCTCCAGAACTTCTGGCACTGAGCCTTGGTCAGCAGGGGAAGAGCAGCCTGCTGCAGCAGGGCAGGGAGTTGATCAGCAGGGGAAGAGCAGCCTGCTGCAGCAGGGCAGGGAGTTGGTCAGCAGGGGAAGAGCAGCCTGCTGCAGCAGGGCAGGGAGTTGGTCAGCAGGGGAAGAGCAGCCTGCTGCAGCAGGGCAGGGAGTTGGTCAGCAGGGGAGGGGTGGTGGTGGGGGTGTAGGAGGATGGAACCAGAGGACACCAAGGGTCAGGTAGCGCTACAAAACCGTCCAGCCAATCGCCATATTTCTCACATCGTTAAAAGACTACTTGCAACGGAAAGCCAACTGAAACATACTTTTTCAAATTGACTGAGCCAATTGAAACAGAATCTTTCAACTAAACCCGAACATGCTGCTAGTCAAGAAAAGGTTTGTCTGACTTTACAATGAGACCTCTGGTGATTGGAAGATCTTGATAGAAAAGCTACAGTGATTATTGGTTACCGTTGTAGCGTATCAGACCCCAGCCAGAGGTCAAACACTTCATGCCACCGGGGAAGTCATCGTTGGACTTAGCGACGCATACTGAGGACACATGGGTCCCCATGCTCACAGAACGGGACTGCCGAGTGTTGAAGAGCGTAGCGCGTAAAAATCGCAACGTCAGAGCACAGAACTGTAAGTCGGGAGCTTCATGAAATGGGTTTCCATGGCCGAGCAGCCGCAAACAAGCCTAAGACTCACCATACGCAATGCCAAGCGTCAGCTGGAGTGGTGTAAAGCTTCGCCGCCATTGGACTGTGGAGCAGTGGAAAAGCTGGGTTTGGAAAATCTGGGTTTGGCAGATGGCAGGAGAATGCTATCTGCCCCAATGCATAGTACTAACTACACTTTTTTGGGAGGGAGGAGGAATACTGGTTTGGGGCTATTTTTCATGGTTCGGGCCCCTTAGTTCAAGTGAAGGGAAATGTTAACGCTACAGCATGAAATGGCATTCTAGAAGATTCTGTGCTTCCAACTTTGTGGCAACAGTTTGGAGAGGCCCTTTCACGTGACAATGTCAATGTCCCCGTGCACAAAGCGAGGTCCATACAGAAATGGTTTGTCGAGAACGGTGTGGAAGAACTTGACTGGCCTGACCTCAACCCCCTCAAACACCTTTGGGATGATTTGGAACACCGACTGCGAGCCAGGCCTAATCGCCCAACATCAGTGCCCGACCTCACTAACGCTCTTGTGGCTGAATGGAAGCAAGTCCCCGCAGCGATGTTCCAAAATCTAGTGGAAAGCCCTCACAGAAGAGAGGAGGCTGTTATAGCAGCAAAGGAGGGGGACCAACTCCATATTAATGCCCACGTTCGATGAGCAGGTGTCCACGTACATTTGGTCATGTAGTGTATTATTGCTATCTTGTCACCAAGCATGTTTTGACATGACGATAAGTGATGAGGAGTTGGTAAGAGAACAGGAACAAACTGGCACCTAGGATACTAACTTCACTTCAAAATGTTGTGCTTGTATTTATTACATTTAGTAGCCTGTCTCCACCATTTAGTAGCCCGTCTCCACCATTTAGTAGCCTGTCTCCACCATTTAGTAGCCTGTCTCCGCCATTTAGTAGCCCGTCTCCACCATTTAGTAGCCCGTCTCCGCCATTTAGTAGCCCGTCTCCGCCATTTAGTAGCCTGTCTCCACCATTTAGTAGCCTTGTCCCCACCTTGCCCACACAATGGTCTGGATGTCTCAGGGTTGGAGCCAAGGATCTCTCAGGATCACACGGTGAGAAGTTCTGCAACAAGCAATTATAGTCACTACAAAAAAAGAATGGGATGAGACTCCAATTTCATGCTTTCAACCCAGCAGGCAAAAGCCACTTCAATTGACGTCATTACAAACACACAACAACAATATCTTATTGTAAACACGTTGTAATGATGTCATTTCAAACCGCTTTTCCCACGGGGAATAGAGAGTGTAAAATAGGTGTCGGCATTGAGAGTGTTGCCATTGCTGTGTTCAATACAAGGTTGACTTCATGCTACAGTGGGCAGTACTCACAACCCATTGTTGATCAGAGAGCCGCCGCAGAAGTGGAATCCAGTGTAGTCCTGGAGGGACACCTGCCAGGGCCAGGAGCCAGGCACAGCCTCCTCACCGTTGACGATGTGGGCGTAACCAGACACCACAGGCTCCTCCCTGTTGACGATGTGGGCGTAACCAGACACCACAGCCTCCTCATCGTTGATGATGTGGGCCTAACCAGACACCACAGACTCCTCATCATGGACGATGTGGGCGTAACCAGACACCACAGACTCCTCCCTGTTGACGATGTGGGCGTAACCAGACACCACAGGCTCCTCACCGTTGACGATGTGGGCGTAACCAGACACCACAGGCTCCTCATCGTTGATAATGTGGGCGTAACCAGACACCACAGGCTCCTCATCGTTGATGATGTGGGCGTAACCAGACACCACAGGCTCCTCATCGTTGATGATGTGGGCGTAACCAGACACCACAGCCTCCTCATCGTTGATGATGTGGGCGTAACCAGACACCACAGACTCCTCATCATGGACGATGTGGGCGTAACCAGACACCACAGACTCCTCCCTGTTGACGATGTGGGCGTAACCAGACACCACGGGCTCCTCACCGTTGACGATGTGGGCGTAACCAGACACCACAGACTCCTCCCTGTTGACGATGTGGGCGTAACCAGACACCACAGGCTCCTCATCGTTGATCATGTGGGCGTAACCAGACACCACAGGCTCCTCATCGTTGATGATGTGGGCGTAACCAGACACCACAGGCTCCTTCCTGTTGACGATGAGGGCGTAACCAGACACAACGGGCTCCTCATCGTTGACGATGCGGGCGTAACCAGACACCACAGCCTCCTCCCCGTTGACGATGTGGGCGTAACCAGACACCACAGGCTCCTCATCGTTGATGATGTGGGTGTAACCAGACACCACAGCCTCCTCCCCGTTGACGATGTGGGCGTAACCAGACACCACAGGCTCCTCATCGTTGATGATGTGGGTGTAACCAGACACCACAGCCTCCTCCCCGTTGACGATGTGGGCGTAACCAGACACCACAGGCTCCTCATCGTTGATGATGTGGGCGTAACCAGACACCACAGGCTCCTCATCGTTGACGATGTGGGCGTAACCAGACACCACAGGCTCCTCACCGTTGACGATGTGGGCGTAACCAGACACCACAGCCTCCTCCCTGTTGACGATGTGGGCGTAACCAGACACCACAGGCTCCTCATCGTTGACGATGTGGGCGTAACCAGTCACCACAGGCTCCTCATCGTTGATGATGTGGGCGTAACCAGACACCACAGGCTCCTCATCGTTGATGATGTGGGCGTAACCAGACACCACAGGCTCCTCATCGTTGATGATGTGGGCGTAACCAGACACCACAGGCTCCTTCCTGTTGACGATGAGGGCGTAACCAGACACCACAGCCTCCTCCCTGTTCACGATGTGGGCGTAACCAGACACCACAGGCTCCTCACCGTTGACGATGTGGGCGTAACCAGACACCATGGGCTCCTCCCCGTTGACGATGTGGGCGTAACCAGACACCACAGGCTCCTCCCTGTTGACGATGCAGGCGTAACCAGACACCAGAGGCTCCTCCCTATTCACAATGTGGGCGTAACCAGACACCACAGCCTCCTCCCTGTTGACGATGTGGGCGCAACCAGACACCACAGACTCCTCCCCGTTGACGATGTGGGCGTAACCAGACACCACAGGCTCCTCCCTGTTGATGATGTGGGCGTAACCAGACACCACGGGCTCCTCCCTGTTGACGATGTGGGCGTAACCAGACACCAGAGGCTCCTCCCTGTTGATGATGTGGGCGTAACCAGACACCACGGGCTCCTCCCTGTTGACGATGTGGGCGTAACCAGACACCACAGGCTCCTCCCTGTTGATGATGTGGGCGTAACCAGACACCACGGGCTCCTCCCCATTGACGATGTGGGCGTAACCAGACACCACGGGCTCCTCCCCGTTGACGATGTGGGCGTAACCAGACACAACAGGCTCCTCCCTGTTGATGATGTGGGCGTAACCAGACACCACGGGCTCCTCCCCGTTGACGATGTGGGCGTAACCAGACAGAGAGGTATGAAGTCCTGTTAGTTGTCTGACAACACTTGGGCACTTGACTATCCTGGTTTAAACATTAACCATGACAATCCCCTTAAAAAAAAGTCTACTGAAATAAAAATAATACTTACTGTTTACATTCCGTGACTATTTCAATACAACGGCGTCATACAGTGATGACATACATCTTAACATGGAGACGTAGAGCCCTACAAATGGAAAGTTTAAGACAAAAAAAAAACAACTGAAGCTTCCCGTAGGCCGCACCAACGAAGGCCAGGGAGAGGATCCACAGGGCGATAGATGTTTTCAGCTTGGTGGAGACAGACTCACTGAGGGGATTTATACAGGAGCACAGAGCTGCTGTCAGGATGTCTTGTCTGGGCTCTGTGGGATCATGTACACTTTGCAGAGGGAGGATGGCGTCAACTTTCTAATAGAATCGAGACCCCCTCTTCCCAGACCTTGAAATGGACATGCCTCTGACATACAGTATATGTTTACATTTACATTTTACATTTTAGTCATTTAGCAGACGCTCTTATCCAGAGCGACTTACAGTAGTGAATGCATACATTTCATACATTTTTTTTCCTGTGCTGGCCCCCCGTGGGAATCGAACCCACAACCCTGGCTTTGCAAACACCATGCTCTACCAACTGAGCTACAGGGAATATGTCAACTTATGGACATACTGTTGAGACATTTCACTGGAGTTATTACTGCTGAGACATAACACTGGAGTTATTACTGTTGAGACATATCACTGGAGTTATTACTGTTGAGACATATCACTGGAGTTATTACTGTTGAGACATATCACTGGAGTTATTACTGTTGAGACATATCACTGGAGTTATTACTGTTGAGACATATCACTGGAGTTATTACTGTTGAGACATTTCACTGGAGTTATTACTGTTGAGACATTTCACTGGAGTTATTACGGTTGAGACATAACACTGGAGTTATTACGGTTGAGACATATCACTGGGGTTATTACTGTTGAGACATTTCACTGGAGTTATTACTGTTGAGACATATCACTGGAGTTATTACTGTTGAGACATTTCACTGGAGTTATTACTGTTGAGACATTTCACTGGAGTTATTACTGTTGAGACATTTCACTGGAGTTATTACTGTTGAGACACTTCACTGGAGATATTACTGTTGAGACACATCACTGGAGTTATTAATGTTGAGACATATCACTGGAGTTATTACTGTTGAGACATTTCACTGGAGTTATTACTGTTGAGACATTTCACTGGAGTTATTACTGTTGAGACATTTCACTGGAGTTATTACTGTTGAGACACATCACTGGAGTTATTACTGTTGAGACATATCACTGGAGTTATTACTGTTGAGACATTTCACTGGAGTTATTACTGTTGAGACATATCACTGGAGTTATTACTGTTGAGACACATCACTGGAGTTATTACTGTTGAGACATTTCACTGGAGTTATTACTGTTGAGACATATCACTGGAGTTCTTATTCCTGATAAAAACTGAAGGCTGTTTCCTGGTGCTCAGAATCCTTTTTTGATGTTTCTGGACAGCTGTGGCTAAGTGAAAGAGATGGGTCTAATTGGACAGGCCACTAACTGTGGCTAGCTGAAAGAGATGGGTCTCGTGAGACAGGCTAATAGCTGAAAGAGATGGGTCTCATGGGACAGGCTACTAGCTGTGGCTAGCTGAAAGAGATGGGTCTCATGGGACAGGCCACTAGCTGTGGCTAGCTGAAAGAGATGGGTCTCATGGGACAGGCCACTAGCTGTGGCTAGCTGAAAGAGATGGGTCTCATGGGACAGGCCACTAGCTGTGGCTAACTGAAAGAGATGGGTCTCATTGGACAGGCTAATAGCTGTGGATAGCTGAAAGAGATGGGTCTCATGGGACAGGCCACTAGCTGTGGCTAACTGAAAGAGATGGGTCTCATGGGACAGGCCACTAGCTGTGGCTAGCTGAAAGAGATGGGTCTCATTGGACAGGCTAATAGATCTGTCTAGCTGAAAGAGATGGGTCTCATTGGACAGGCTAATAGCTGTGGCTAACTGAAAGAGATGGGTCTCATTGGACAGGCTAATAGCTGTGGATAGCTGAAAGAGATGGGTCTCATTGGACAGGCTAATAGCTGTGGATAGCTGAAAGAGATGGGTCTCATTGGACAGGCTAATAGCTGTGGCTAGCTGAAAGAGATGGATCTCATTGGACAGGCTAATAGCTGTGGCTAGCTGAAAGAGATGGGTCTCATTGGACAGGCTAATAGCTGTGGCTAACTGAAAGAGATGGGTCTCATTGGACAGGCTAATAGCTGTGGCTAACTGAAAGAGATGGGTCTCATTGGACAGGCTAATAGCTGTGGCTAGCTGAAAGAGATGGGTCTCATTGGACAGGCTAATAGCTGTGGCTAACTGAAAGAGATGGGTCTCATTGGACAGGCTAATAGCTGTGGCTAACTGAAATAGATGGGTCTCATTGGACAGGCCACTAGCTGTGGCTAGCTGAAAGAGATGGGTCTCATTGGACAGGCTAATAGCTGTGGCTAACTGAAAGAGATGGGTCTCATTGGACAGGCTAATAGCTGTGGCTAACTGAAAGAGATGGGTCTCATTGGACAGGCTAATAGCTGTGGCTAACTGAAAGAGATGGGTCTCATTGGACAGGCTAATTGCTGTGGCTAGCTGAACGAGATGGGTCTCATGGGACAGGCTAATAGCTGTGGCTAGCTGAAAGAGATGGGTCTCATTGGACAGGCTAATAGCTGTGGCCAACTGAAAGAGATGGGTCTCATTGGACAGGCTAATAGCTGTGGCTAGCTGAAAGAGATGGGTCTCATTGGACAGGCTAATAGCTGTGGCCAACTGAAAGAGATGGGTCTCATTGGACAGGCTAATAGCTGTGGCCAACTGAAAGAGATGGGTCTCATTGGACAGGCTAATAGCTGTGGCCAAAGACAGTACTGTTGTTATTCCACTATACTGTAACTGTGATTATCTGATCAAAGGCAGTTCTAATTATAATTGCATTACATACTTCAGTACTAACATTTACTGTGGTAAAGCACCTACATACAATTATCCACCCCATAACGTTAAACATATGACTTGCATGTTCTTGCCCGTAGTGTTTCTGTTCAACTGAAAAGCCAGTGTTACTCCACTCAAGGTCTCCAGTACATCGGATCATGTCCCAGGACACTGTGGGGTACAGACACTGTATAGGATACATACATGACGTAAACTATCAATCCAACACTATATTATACAATCAATATATTATACCATCCATCACTATATTATACCGTCACTATATTATACCACCACTATAATATACCATCACTATATTATACCATCACTATATTATACCATCCATCACTATATTATACCATCACTATATTATACCATCACTATATTCTACCATCACTATATTATACCACCACTATATTATACCGTCACTATATTATACCATCGATCACTATAATATACCATCACTATATTATACCATCAATATATTCTACCATCACTATATTATACCATCCATCACTATGTTATACCATCCAACACTATATTATACCATCACTATATTATACCATCACTATATTATACCATCACTATAATCTACCATCACTATATTATACCACCACTATATTATACCGTCACTATATTATACCATCCATCACTATATTATACCATCACTATATTATGCCACCACTATATTATACCATCACTACATTATACCATCACTACATTATACCATCACCAACTATCTATACATCACTATATTATACCGTCACTATATTATACCATCGATCACTATAATATACCATCACTATATTATACCATCAATATATTCTACCATCACTACATTATACCACCACTATATTATACCATCACTATATTATACCATCACTATATTATACCATCCATCTCTATATTATACCATAACAATATTATACCATCCATCACTATATTATACCGTCACTATATTATACCATCGATCACTATATTATACCATCACTATATTATACCATCCATCACTATATTATACCATCACTATATTAAACCATCACTATATTATACCATCACTATATTATACCATCACTATATTAAACCATCAATATATTATACCATCAATATATTATACCATCACTACATTAAACCATCACTATGTTATACCATCACTTTATTATACCATCACGTTATTATACCATCCATCACTATAATATACCATCCACCACGATATTATACTATCCATCAATATATTACACCATCCATCACTATATTATACCATCACTATGTTATACCATCACTATATTATACCATCCATCACTATATTATGCCATCAATATATTATACCATCACTATATTAAACCATCACTATATTATATCATCACTATATTATACCATCACTATATTATACCTTCAATATATTTTACCATCACTAACTATCTATACATCACTATCTTATACCATCACTATATTATACCATCACTATATTATGCCATCCATAACTATATTATACCATTACTATATTATACCATCACTATATTATACCATCCATCACTATATTATACCATCACTATATTATACCATCACTATATTATACCATCACTACATTATACTATCACTTTATTATACCATCCATCACTATATTATACTATCACTATATTATACCATCACTACATTATACCATCACTTTATTATACCATCCATCACTATATTATACCATCACTATATTAAACCATCACTATATTATACCATCAATCACTATATTAAACCATCACTATATTATACCATCACTATATTATACCATCACTATATGATACCATCACTATATTATACCATCACTATGTTATACCATCACTATATTATACCATCACTATATTATACCATCACTATATTATACCATCACTATATTATACCATCACTATGTTATACCAGCACTATATTATACCACCACTATATTATACCATCACTACATTATACCATCACTATATTATACCATCACTATGTTATACCATCACTATATGATACCATCACTATATTATACCATCACTATGTTATACCATCACTATATTACACCATCACTATGTTATACCAGCACTATATTATACCATCACTATGTTATACCATCACTATATTATACCATCACTATATTATACCATCACTATGTTATTCCAGCACTATATTTTACCACCACTATATTATACCATCACTACATTATACCATCACTATATTATACCATCACTATGTTATACCATCACTATATGATACCATCACTATATTATACTATCACTATGTTATACCATCACTATATTATACCATCACTATATTATACCATCACTATATTATACATCACTACATTATACCATTACTATATAATACCATCACTATATTATACCATCACTCACTATATTATACCATCACTAATGTTATACCATCACTATATTATAGCATCACTATATTATACCATCACTATGTTATACCATCACTATATTATACCATCACTCACTATATTATACCATCACTATATTATACCATCACTCACTATATTATACCATCACTATATTATACCATCACTATAGTATACCATCACTATTTTATACCATCACTATATTATACCATCACTCACTATATTATACCATCACTATGTTATACCATCACTATATTAAACCATCACTATATTATACCATCAATCACTATATTATACCATCACTATATTATACCATCACTATGTTATACCATCACTATGTTATACCATCACAATATTATACCACCACTATATTATACCATCACTACATTATACCATCACTATATTATACCATCACTATATGATACCATCACGTTATTATACCATCACTATGTTATACCATCACTATATTATACCATCACTATGTTATACCATCACTATGTTATACCATATCTATATTATACCATAAATCACTATATATTATACCACCACTATGTTATACCATCACTATGTTATACCATCACTATATTATACCATCACTATATTATATATCAGTACATTTACCATCAATATATTATACCATCCATCACTATATTATACATCACTACATTACACCATCACTATATTATACCATCACTATATTATACCATCACTCACTATATTATACCATCACTATATTATACCATCAATCACTATATATTATACCACCACTATGTTATACCATCACTATATTATACCATCACTATGTTATACCATCACTATATTATACCATCACTATATTATACCATCACTATATTATACCATCAATACATTATACCATCACTATATTATACCATCACTCACTATGTTATACCATCACTATATTATACCATCACTATATTATACCATCACTACATTTTACCATCATTATATTATACCATCACTATATTATACCATCACTCACTATATTATACCATCACTATGTTATACCATCACTATATTATACCATCACTATATTATACCATCAATACATTATACCATCACTATATTATACCATCACTATATTATACCATCAATCCCTATATTATACCATCACTATATTATACCATCACTATGTTAAACCATCAATCACTATATTATACCATCACTATATTATACCATCACTATCTTATACCATCCATCACTATATTATACCATCACTATATTATACCACCACTATATTATACCATCCATCACTATATTTTGCCATCACTATATTATACCATCACTATATTATACCATCACTATATTATACCATCACTATATTATACCATTAATCACTATATTATACCATCACTATATTATACCATCACTATGTTAAACCATCAATATATTATACCATTCATCACTATATTATACCATCACTATATTATACCATCACTATATTATACCATCAATATATATTATACCATCACTACATTATACCATCACTACATTATACCATCACTATATTATACCATCACTATATTATACCATCACTATATTATACCATCACTATATTATACCATCCATCACTATATTATACCATCACTACATTATACCACCACTATGTTATACCATCACTATATTATACCATCACTATATTATACCATCCATCACTATATTCTACCATCACTACATTATACCACCACTATGTTATACCACCACTATATTATACCATCACTATATTAAACCATCACTATATTATACCACCACTATATTATACCATCACTACATTATACCATCACTATATTATACCACCAGTATATTATACCATCACTACATTATACCATCACTATATTATACCACCAGTATATTATACCATCACTATATTATACCACCAGTATATTATACCATCACTATATTATACCACCAGTATATTATACCATCCATCACTATATTATACCATCACTATATTATACCATCCATCACTATATTATACCATCACTACATTATACCACCACTATGTTATACCACCACTATATTATACCATCACTATATTAAACCATCACTATATTATACCACCACTATATTATACCATCACAACATTATACCATCACTATATTATACCACCAGTATATTATACCATCACTATATTATACCACCAGTATATTATACCATCACTACATTATACCACCAGTATATTATACCATCCACCAATATATTATACCATCACTATATTATACCATCACTATGTTATACCATCCATCACTATGTTATACCATCACTACATTATACCACCAGTATATTATACCATCCATAACTATATATTATAATCTATATAATCCAGAGTAGGGGCAAAGGTACAGGAAGGGAGGCAGGCTCCGAGTCAGGACAGACAAGGGTCATACCAGGAGGACGAGAAAAAGAGAGACTGGGGAAAAGCAGGAGCTGAGACACAAAACGCTGGTTGACTTGAACAAACAAGACAAACTGACAACAGACAGACAGAGAACACAGGTATAAATACACAGGGGATAATGGGGAAGATGGGCGACACCTGGAAGTGGGTTGGAGAAAAGCACAAAGACAGGTGAAACAGATCAGGGTGTGACACCGACCGTCCATCTGTTATTAAAGAACAGTAATGTAATACAGTACATTGAGGCTATCAGCCGTAGTATATCAGACCGTATACCACGGGGATGACAAAACATTTATTTTTTACTGCTCTAATTACATTGGTAACCAGTTTATAATAGCAATAAGGCACCTCTGGGGTTTGTGGTATATTACCAATATACTTCGGCTAAGGGCTGTATCCAGGCACTCCGCGTTGTGTCGTGAGGAGAACAGCCCTTAGCCGTGGTGAACGAGGTAGTAGGAGTAGGGGGCTCCAGTGGTGAATCTGATGACTGAGTGGTACAGTGTCCAGTAGGGGGCTCCAGTGGTGAATCTGATGACTGGGTGGTACAGTGTCCAGTAGGGGGCTCCAGTGGTGAATCTGATGACTGGGTGGTACAGTGTCCAGTAGGGGGCTCCAGTGGTGAATCTGATGACTGAGTGGTACAGTGTCCAGTAGGGGGCTCCAGTGGTGAATCTGATGACTTGGTGGTCCAGTGTCCAGTAGGGGGCTCCAGTGGTGAATCTGATGACTGGGTGGTACAGTGTCCAGTAGGGGGCTCCAGTGGTGAATCTGATGACTGAGTGGTACAGTGTCCAGTAGAGAGCTCCAGTGGTTTTAGGGGAGTGTCGGTAGAGAGTGTCACAATAGTCGAACAGAGGGAGGGCACAGGACTTGACCAGGAAGATTTTGGAGGGATGGGTGAAGCAGGATGTGTTGTGGTCCAGAAAGCCCAGTCTGGATTAGATTTTTGAGCGATGGTTGAAGCAGAATGTGTTGCGGTCCAGAAAGCCCAGTCTAGATTAGATTTTGTAGGAACGGGTAAAGCAGGATGTGTTGTGGTCCAGAATGCCCAGAATAGATTCGATTTTGTAGGAACGGGTAAAGCAGGATTTGTTGTGATCCAGAAAGCCCAGTCTGGATTCGATTTTGGAGGGACAGGTAAAACAGGATGTATTGTGGTCCAGAAAGCCCAGTCTGGATTAGATTTTGTAGGGATGGGTGGAGCAGAATGTGTTGCAGTCTAGAAAGCCCAGTCTGGATTAGATTTAGTCTTGTAGGTTGTTCATATGGATGCTGACGTGGAGTTATCCATCAGGTCGTACGCCCAGGTATTGGCAATGTGGTTGTTTTTCAATGGGGGTGTTTTTAGCGATGGGGGGTGTTCGACTGGAGACAGTTGTTCATGTTTTGCTTGAGAAGATCATATACCGTGTTTTGGTTGGGTTGAAAATGAGTTTGAGGTAGGTGAGAGTGTCCTGATTTTAAGATTTTCTCAACCCACTTAAAGGGGCAGTTGCTTAAATACATTTTTGGATTTATAAATGAATGATATATATCCATTGATTCTTAAAGAATAAAACGTATAAATGCCTCATGATTTAAATTCAACTGTCACACTGTCACGATCACTGTCCTCAAACTCCCTGTCATAGATCAGCCAAGGCGCAGGGTGCCGTAATTCCACATACTTTATTGAAGAAAAACCGAACAAAACAATAAACAGGTAAAACAGAACGAACCGTGACGTTCTGGGGCTGCTCAAAGGCAGCTGCACAAAAACAAGATCCCACAACTCAAGGAGGGAAAAAGGGCTGCCTAAGTATGGTTCCCAATCAGAGACAACGATGGACAGCTGCCTCTGATTGGAAACGACACTCAGCCAAAACAAAGAAATAGAAAAACTAGATTGCCCACCCCACATCACACCTTGACCAAACCAAACTAGAGGAAAATAAACGTTTCTCTAAGGTCAGGGCGTGACACACACTCCATGGGAACTCAAAATATAAGCTTGTTTTACTCCAATGTTTCTAAACAAAGTAAATGTAAACAAACACTGTTTATCCTCAAAACGTGGTTAAAACTATAATGTTGGTATCATGGATGGTCAGTCCTTGCATCCGGAGCTCTACCTTTGAATTTGAGAGTGGTTACATTTCTCAAGCACCATCCCCCCCACTTTTTACCAGAACAGTGGCGGAGAGAACGCTTTGTTATTCTGTTAACTGCTGATTGCTGCATTAATTATCAAAACCCACGTTTCAAGAAACACCAAGGAACAAATATGTTACTAGAAACTACTTTTATTTATGATGAAGATGAAGCTGAAAAACTTAGTTGGAGGCGATGGTCTGGTCGATGTAGGAGCGGAGCTCGGTGACGCGGGCGTACACTCCGGGCATAGTGGTGGTGCAGGTTCCACTGCCCCAGGACACAATACCAACCAGGGTCCAGGCACCAGCCTTCTCACAGACCAGGGGGCCACCAGAGTCGCCCTGCGGGAAACACAAAAAAGGAGCATAGAAAGTGTTAGAGTCTCTCTCTAGGGATTTCTTTTTATGTTCAGAGTTTGTGTCACGAGTCCTACCGACGGTGGCGCCCCCTCCTGCTCGGGCGGCGCTCGGCGGTCGTCGTCACCGGCCTATTAGCTGCCACCGATTCCCTTTTTCGTTTTTCCCTTTTTTTATGTTTTCTCACCTGCCCTGAGTTAGTCATTAGGAGGGCTATTTAGTTCAGCTGGCCCGCTTCCTATTGTGCGGGATTGTCTTTCTGTGAGTCGACGATAGTTTGTTCGACTGTGCTTGTTTTGCTGTAATTTTCCCTGTTGTTGGGAGTCCTTTAATTTTGTACGTTGTGGTTGATTAAAAGTACCACACCGTGTCCGCTGCTTCCTGCGCTTCTTTCCACCACAGACAAGCAGTTACAGTTTGTGATCAGCTGTTTCCAAAAAGTTAAGAACTAAGGAAACACCAAGCTTTTATTGATGCAGTGACTGTTTACGCCAGTGTAAATAACTGTAAAAGTTCAGATTGAACTCTGCCATTAGTCAGATGGTGGTAGGTTCAGTGTCATGGCCTGCAACAGTACGTCAGGAAGCCATGTGGTTTGTATAGGCTTGCAAAAATCTGGGATTCTTCCAGCTAGGAAGTCTGAAAACCCTGGGAATGTTTAGGAAGTTTACCGAAATGTTTCAACTCTATGGTTTGTGTTTACTTACCATGCAGGAAGAGGCGCCATCGGCTCCAGCACAGATCATAAGGTCGGTGATCTTGGAGCCCCAGAACTTCTGACACTGAGCCTTGGTCAGCAGGGGAAGAGCAGCCTGCTGCAGCAGGGCAGGGGTGTCAGCAGCTGGAACCAGAGGACACCAAGGGTCAGGTAACACTTAAAAACCGGTCAGCCAATTGCCATCTTTCTCACATTATTAGACGACCTGCAACTCAAGACGACACTGAAACCCAACTGAAACGTAATTATTTCAAATAGATTGAGCCAACTGAAATGGAATCTTTCAACTATAGCGAACATACCGCTAGTCAAAAAAAACTAGTCAAGGTTTGTCCGACTTTACATTGAGACTTAGAAAAGCTGTAGTGATTGGTTACCGTTGTATCGGGTCAGACCCCAGCCGGAGGTCACACACGTCATGCCACCGGGGAAGTCATCGTTGGTCTCAGCAACGCACACGGGGGACACACGGGTTCCAAAGAGGGCGGGGGTGGCCAGCTTGATCAGGGTGATGTCGTTGTTGATGGTGTAGCCGTTGTAATTGGGGTGCTTGAAGACCTAGTAAGGACACAAGGACGACAACGTTTCAGATTTAGATTAAACGTTGATCCACTGAGCAGATCGTTATCGTTTGAGTTGATGTGACTTCAAAAGGTGAAACTTTTACTGATCTTTATCTTTACTTCAAAATAAAAGTCTGGGTGTTAAAAGTTGTAGTAATAGTTGTGTGTGGTTGTTTACCTGGCCAATCTTTATGGTCTCGATGTTCTCAGCGTTGGACGAGCGATCGTGCTCTCCCAGGATCACACGATCAGAGGTCCTGAAATAGTTTCACAAAATAAACATAATTTAGCTAATTTAGCCATATGTTAGCCAGCTTTGAGCTAATTAGCATTAGCATTATCTATTTTTTAGCTATTTTTTAGTTAGTTAGCATTAGCCAGCTTTTAGCTAGTTAGCAATAGCTAGCTTTTAGCGAGTTAGTATGAGCATTAGCTAGATTTTAGCTAGTTTTTAGCTTTGTTAGCATGTTGCGACACTTACAGTGAGGGAAAAAAGTATTTGATCCCCTGCTGATTTTGTACGTTTGCCCACTGACAAAGAAATGATAAGTCTATAATTTTAATGGTAGGTTTATTTGAACAGTGATAGACAGAATAACAACAAAAAAATCCAGAAAAAAACGCATGTCAAAAATGTTATAAATGGATTTGCATTTTAATGAGGGAAATAAGTATTTGACCCCCTCTCAATCAGAAAGATTTCTGGCTCCCATGTGTCTTTTATACAGGTAACGAGCTGAGATTAGGAGCACACTCTTAAAAGGAATGCTTCTAATCTCAGTTTGTTACCTGTATAAAAGACCCCTGTCCACAGAAGCAATCAATCAATCAGATTCCAAACTCTCCACCATGGCCAAGACCAAAGAGCTCTCCAAGGATGTCAGGGACAAGATTGTAGACCTACACAAGGCTGGAATGGGCTACAAGACCATCGCCAAGCAGCTTGGTGAGAAGGTGACAACAGTTGGTGCGATTATTCGCAAATGGAAGAAACACAAAAGAACTGTCAATCTCCCTCGGCCTGGGGCTCCATGCAAGATCTCACCTTGTGGAGTTGCAATGATCATAAGAACGGTGAGGAATCAGCCCAGAACTACACGGGAGGATCTTGTCAATGATCTCAGGGCAGCTGGGACCATTGTCACCAAGAAAACAATTGGTAACACACTACGCCGTGAAGGACTGAAATCTTGCAGCGCCCGCAAGGTCCCCTTGCTCAAGAAAGCACATATACGTGCCCGTCTGAAGTTTGCCAATGAACATCTGAATGATTCAGAGGACAACTGGGTGAAAGTGTTGTGGTCAGATGAGACCAAAATGGAGCTCTTTGGCATCAACTCAACTCGCCATGTTTGGAGGAGGAGGAATGCTGCCTATGACCCAAAGAACACCATCCCCACCGTCAAACCTGGAGGTGGAAACATTATGCTTTTGGGGTGTTTTTCTGCTAAGGGGACAGGACAACTTCACCGCATCAAAGGGACGATGGACGGGGCCATGTACCATCAAATCTTGAGTGAGAACCTCCTTCCCTCAGCCAGGGCATTGAAAATTGGTCGTGGATGGGTATTCCAGCATGACAATGACCCAAAACACACGGCCAAGGCAACAAAGGAGTGGCTCAAGAAGAAGCACATTAAGGTCCTGGAGTGGCCTAGCCAGTGTCCAGACCTTAATCCCATAGTAAATCTGTTGAGGGAGCTGAAGGTTCGAGTTGCCAAACGTCAGCTTCGAAACCTTAATGACTTGGAGAAGATCTGCAAAGGGGAGTGGGACAAAATCCCTCCTGAGATGTGTGCAAACCTGGTGGCCAACTACAAGAAACGTCTGACCTCTGTGATTGCCAACAAGGGTTTTGCCACCAAGTACTAAGTCATGTTTTGCAGAGGGGTCAAATACTTACTTCCCTCATTAAAATACAAATCAATTTCTAACATTTTTGACATGCGTTTTTCTGGATTTTTTTTGTTGTTATTCTGTCTCTCACTGTTCAAATAAACCTACCACTAAAAATATAGACTGATCATTTCTTTGTCAGTGGGCAAACGTACAAAATCAGCAGGGGATCAAATATTTTTTTCCCTCACTGTATGAAGGTTATGGCTCAGCAGCCAGCACTTACTTCACGCTGCAGTGGGCAGCAGTCACAACCCACATCTCGTTGATCAGAGAGCCGCCGCAGAAGTGGAATCCAGTGTAGTCCTGGAGGGACACCTGCCAGGGCCAGGAGCCGGGCACAGCCTCCTCACCGTTGACGATGCGGGCGTAACCAGACACCACAGGCTGGATGGCGGGGGTGCCACAGCCTAAAGACAGAGACAGAGTTTAGGGGTCAGGGGTCAGGTTTGGCTGCTCTAACAGAGATTCTAACAGTGACAGTTTCTGAATTACGTCTATACAGAATATAATTACATTGCTGACTATTGTAGTACCACTTGAAATGTTATTGAGTAGAGCAGTCAACTGAAGTCAAATACTTATTTTACCCGATAAATAAATCAAATTAAGTTTTATTTCAACAGCACATATTCAGACATGGAATGCAACACAATGTGCTTCAGAGGAAATAACAAATAAAAACAATTAAAATTAAAACTGAAATATTTACTACACAACAAACATATGAGAATAAAAAAAACAAAAGAATAACTGTGAAGATGCACTAGAAGTGAGGGAGGGGTGAAGTCAGGCGCAGGAGACCAAATTTATTTTCCCGAGTCCAAAAATGCCATAACTAGGCAGGGAACAAGGAAACCCAACTAGACAAAAATCCACCTCAACAGAGTCGGGACACAGCCCAGGAAAAACGTCCTTCCAACAAAGTACAAGAGAGGAAAAACAATCCCCCAAAACCCCCACGACAGGAAACACAAACAATCCCGCACAAACCTAAACATAGAAAGCTAGACTAAATACCCCCAGTAACGAACTCAACTCAAAACAGGTGATAACACAAGACAGACAAAACCAAACGAAAATGAAAAGGGGATCGGTGGCAGCTAGTAGGCCGGCGACGACGACCGCCGAGCGCCGCCCGAACAGGGAGAGGAGCCACTTTCAGTCGACGTTGTGACAATAACAATAAAAACTGAACGACTACAAAGCAACCTAAGGTATCCTACAAGGTATCCTACAAGGTATCCTACAAGGTATCCTACAAGGTATCCTACAAGGCAGACATTGGTATACACATGGACATCTTCTCACCGTAGGCTGCGCCGGCGAAGGCCAGGCAGGAGAGGAGCAGCAGACAGTTCATGTTTTCAACGTGATGCAGTGAGGTACACAGCGGGGTGTTTTATACAGGAACCACGGGTCTGAATCCGCATTCCCCTCCACCCCCTGTGTGTGTGTGTGTGTGTCTGTGTGTGTGTGTGTGTGTGTCTGTGTGTGTGTGTGTGTGTGTGTGTGTGTGTGTGTGTGTGTGTGTGTGTGTGTGTGTGTGTGTGTGTGTGTGTGTGTGTGTGTGTGTGTGTGTGTGTGTGTGTGTGTGTACCTCACCTGTCCCTCTGCAGATAACAGGGGACATTTTCTCACACCGTTATACAACATTACGGAGTTACGAAAAGGCCGTTTGTTGGAATATTTCTTGAAAATGACCAATGGAAAAAATGATGGAGACAATGTTGGCTTGTGGCAAATATTACCCAAAGGATAGCCTCACTCTCTCGGAAAGCATGATAGCTATGTTACTTAGACAACTCATAAAGGGCGGCAGGTAGCCTAGCAGTTAGAGTGTTGGGCCAGTAACCGAAAGGTTGCTGGTTCGAATACCTGAGCGGACAAGGTGAAAAAATTCTGTTGATGTGCCCTTGACCAAGACACTTAAACCTCATTTGCTTCAGCGGTAAAACAACACCTATCATACTACTATGGCTGACCCTGTACAACACCTATCATACTACTATGGCTGACCCTGTACAACAACACCTATCACACTACTATGGCTGACCCTGTAAAACAACACCTATCATACTACTATGGCTGACCCTGTACAACAACACCTACCATACTACTATGGCTGACCCTGTAAAACAACAGGTTTCACTGCACCTGTCTGGTTTATGTGACGACACAACGTCAATAGATAAGGGGACACCGTGTTCTGTTTTTCCAGGAAGTTAGTAAATGTTATAGTCTTTAAGCAGGTAACACTTTCTATCACCATGAAAAAGGTTGTTTTGAAGGGTTTGATTCCAAAACAAGATATTTCAGAAATGTTGGTAAATTGACATTCATTAAAAACACATCTAGGTAAAAGAGATAGAACTATTATATTTGAATCTGACCATGACATGGGCTTGTGAAAAGACTGACATGGTTTTGTTTGAAATATACTGCAATGTAATTTTATTTTAGAGAAAATCATCATAATATACAGCATATCCCCTTCCCATAGTCCCCTATATATCCCCATAGTCCCCTATATATCCCCTTCCCTTCCCATAGTCCCCTATATATCCCCTTCCCTTCCCATAGTCCCCTATATAGTCCCTTCCCTTCCCATAGTCCCCTATATAGTCCCATCCCTCCCCATAGTCCCCTATATAGTCCCTTCCCTTCCCTTAGTCCCCTATATATCCCCTTCCCTTCCCATAGTCCCCTATATATATCCCCTTCCCATAGTCCCATATATAGTCCCTTCCCATAGTCCCCTATATATCCCCTTCCCTTCCCATAGTCCCCTATATATCCCCTTCCCTTCCCATAGTCCCCTATATAGTCCCTTCCCTTCCCATAGTCCCCTATATATCCCCTTCCCTTCCCATAGTCCCCTATATAGTCCCTTCCCTTCCCATAGTCCCCTATATATCCCCTTCCCTTCCCATAGTCCCCTATATAGTCCCTTCCCTTCCCTTAGTCCCCTATATATCCCCATTGTCCCCTATATATCCCCTTCCCTTCCCATAGTCCCCTATATATCCCCATCCCTCCCCATTGTCCCCTATATATCCCCATCCCTCCCCATTGTCCCCTATATATCCCCTTCCCTCCCCATTGTCCCCTATATAGTCCCTTCCCTCCCCATTGTCCCCTATATAGTCCCTTCCCTCCCCATTGTCCCCTATATATCCCCTTCCCTTCCCATAGTCCCCTATATATCCCCTTCCCTTCCCTTAGTCCCCTATATATCCCCTTCCCTTCCCATAGTCCCCTATATAGTCCCTTCCCTCCCCATTGTCCCCTATATATCCCCATTGTCCCCTATATATCCCCATCCCTCACCATTGTCCCCTATATATCCCCTTACCTTCCCATAGTCCCTTATATAGACCCTTCCCTCCCCATTGTCCCCTATATAGTCCCTTCCCTCCCCATTGTCCCCTATACAGTCCCTTCTTTCCCCATTGTCCCCTATATATCCCCATCCCTCCCCATTGTCCCCTATATATCCCCTTCCCTTCCCATAGACCCTTATATATCCCCTTCCCTTCCCATAGTCCCCTATATAGTCCCTTCCCTCCCCATTGTCCCCTATATATCCCCATTGTCCCCTATATATCCCCATCCCTCCCCATTGTCCCCTATATATCCCCTTCCCTTCCCATAGTCCCTTATATATCCCCTTCCCTCCCCATTGTCCCTTATATAGTCCCTTCCCTCCCCATTGTCCCCTATATAGTCCCTTCCCTCCCCATTGTCCCCTATATATCCCCATTGTCCCCTATATATCCCCATCCCTCCCCATTGTCCCCTATATATCCCCACTGTCCCTTATATATCCCCTTCCCTCCCCATTGTCCCCTATATAGTCCCTTCTTTCCCCATTGTCCCCTATATATCCCCATCCCTCCCCATTGTCCCCTATATATCCCCTTCCCATAGTCCCTTATATATCCCCTTCCCTTCCCATAGTCCCTTATATAGTCCCTTCCCTCCCCATTGTCCCCTATATATCCCCACTGTCCCCTATATATCTCCTTCCCTTCCCATAGTCCCCTATATAGTCCCTTCCCTCCCCATTGTCCCCTATATATCCCCATTGTCCCCTATATATCCCCATCCCTCCCCATTGTCCCCTATATATCCCCTTCCCTTCCCATAGTCCCCTATATAGTCCCTTCCCTCCCCATTGTCCCCTATATATCCCCTTCCTTCCCCATTGTCCCCTAAATAGTCCCTTCCCTCCCCATTGTCCCCTATATATCCCCATTGTCCCCTATATATCCCCACTGTCCCCTATATATCCCCATCCCACCCCATTGTCCCCTATATATCCCCACTGTCTCCTATATATCCCCACTGTCTCCTATATATCCCCACTGTCCCCTATATATCCCCACTGTCCCCTATATATCCCCACTGTCCCCTATATATCCCCACTGTCTCCTATATATCCCCACTGTCCCCTATATATCCCCACTGTCCCCTATATATCCCCACTGTCCCCTATATATCCCCACTGTCTCCTATATATCCCCACTGTCCCCTATATATCCCTACTGTCTCCTATATATCCCCACTGTCCCCTATATATCCCACTGTCCTCTGTATATCCCAACTGTCTCCTATATATCCCCACTGTCCCCTATATATCCCCACTGTCTCCTATATATCCCCACTGTCTCCTATATATCCCTACTGTCCCCTATATATCCCCACTGTCCCCTATATATCCCCACTGTCTCCTATACATCCCCACTATGGCTAATTGACATACTTTGAGTCAATTGGAGGTGTACCTGTTGATGTATTTCAAGGCCTACCTTCAAACTCAGTACCTCTTTGCTTGACATCATGGGAAAATCTAAAGAAATCAGCCAAGACCTCAGAAAAACAATTGTAGACCTCCTCAAGTCTGGTTCATCCTTGGAAGCAATTTCCAAACGCCTGAAGGTACCACGTTCATCTGTACAAACAATAGTACGCAAGAATAAACACCATGGGACCACGCTGCCGTCATACCGCTCAGGAAGGAGACGCGTTCTGTCTCCTAGAGATGAACGTACTTTGGTGTGAACAGTGCAAATAAATCCCAGAACAACAGCAAATGACCTTGTGAAGATGCTGGAGGAAACAAGTACAAAAGTGTCTATATCCACGGTAAAACGAGTCCTATATCGACATAAGGTGAAAGGCCGCTCAGCAGGAAGAAGCCACTGCTCCAAAACCGCCATAAAAAAGCCAGACTACGGTTTGCAATTGCATGTGGGGACAAAGATCGTACTTTTTGGAGAAATGTCCTCTGGTGTGATGAAACAAAAATAGAACTGTTTGGACATAATGACCATCGTTATGTTTGGAGGAAAAAGGAGGAGGTATGCAAGCCGAAGAACACCATCCCAACCGTGAAGCACGCGGGTGGCAGCATCATGTTGTGGGGGTGCTTAGCTGACAACAAGAGCTTCTGAAAACAGGTGTCCCAGAATAAGGCACGAGTTTAGTCACACACTCAGCCTTGGGAGCGAGCCTACTCCATCTTCATTTCTAAAGAGAATGCAATCGTCCGGTTGAAATTTTATTGAAGTTTTATGTTAAAAACAACCAAAAGATTGATTCTATACATCGTTTCACATGATTCTACAAACTGTAGTACAACTTTTTGGACTTTTTGTCTGGAGTTAGCAAACACGCGCCTGGAATAGTGAACCTAAGGCGAACAAAATGGAGGTATTTGGACATAAAGATGAACTTTACCGAACAAAACGAACATTTATTGTTGAACTGGGATGCCTGGGAGTGCATTCTGATGAAGATCATCAAAGGTAAGTGAAGATTTATGATATTATTTCTGAGTTTTGTTGAGTCCAAGATGGCGGGTTTCTGTTTGGCTTGTGGTTGATGGCTGAGCGCCGTACTCAGATTATTGCAAACGTGTGCTTTCGCCGTGAAGCTTTTTTGAAATCTGACACAATTCTTTCATTAACTGTTGAATATTTTATCAACGTTTATGATGAGTATTTCTGTAAATTGATGTGGCTCTCTGCAAAATCACCGGCGGTTTTTGTGGCAAAACATTTTCTGAACATTACGCGCCAATGGATATAAATATGAACTTTATCAATCAAAACATGCATGTATTGTGTAACATTGAGTCCTGGGAGTGTCATCTGATGAAGATCATCAAAGGTTAGTGATTCATTTTAGCTGTATTTCTGTTTTTTGTGACGCCTCTCCTTGCTTGGAAAATGGCTGTTTGGCGTTTCTTGTTTAGGTGCTCTCCGAACATAATCTAATGTTTTGCTTTCGCCGTAAAGCCTTTTTGAAATTGGACACTGTGGTTAGATTAACGAGAATCATATCTTTAAAATGATGTATAATACTTGTATGTGTGAGAAATTGTAATTATGAGATTTTTGTTGTTTTGAATTTGGCGCTCTGCTATTTCACTGGCTGTTGTCAAATCGATCCCGCTAACGGGATCCGCGCTTTAAGGGGTCTCTAAGAGGTTTTTAACAATACATTTGTGGAGTGGTTGAAAAACGGGTTTTAATGACTCCAACCTAAGTGTATGTAAACTTCCCACTTCAGCTGTATATGTGTTTTAGGCTAACCAAGGACAAGTGTAGAACATATTCACGTGACTGTCAGACGGGTAAATGGGTAAATAACTGACACAACATGACTGTCAGATGGGTAAATAACAAACACAACATGACTGTCAGACGGGTAAATAACTAACACAACATGACTGTCAGATGGGTAAATAACTAACACAACATGACTCTCAGATGGGTAAATAACTAACACAACATGACTGTCAGACGGGTAAATAACTAACTAACACAACATGACTGTCAGACGGGTAAATAACTAACACAACATGACTGTCAGATGGGTAAATAACTAACTAACACAACATGACTGTCAGACGGGTAAATAACTAACACAACATGACTGTCAGATGGGTAAATAACTAACACAACATGACTGTCAGACGGGTAAATAACTAACTAACACAACATGACTGTCAGACGGGTAAATAACTAACACAACATGACTGTCAGATGGGTAAATAACTAACACAACATGACTGTCAGATGGGTAAATAACTAACTAACACAACATGACTGTCAGACGGGTAAATAACTAACACAACATGACTGTCAGACGGGTAAATAACTAACACAACATGACTGTCAGACGGGTAAATAACTAACTAACACAACATGACTGTCAGACGGGTAAATAACTAACACAACGTGACTGTCAGATGGGTAAATAACTAACACAACATGACTGTCAGACGGGTAAATAACTAACACAACATGACTGTCAGACAGGTAGAAATCATGGATGGTACAGTATATTTGAAATAGTGTTATCGCTGTAAGAAATGATTTTTTTTCATGTCGCAGTGAACCCTGGGAGTTGTAGGAAAAGATGGCAGAGGTTTAGGGCAGGTTTCGGGTTGAGTCTTCGAGGCCAGTGACCTCTGACAGTTAGAGAAACGCGTTGCTATTCTGAATACTTCAGTACACTAAGGGCCCACATCTACAAAGTGTCTCAGAGTAGGAAGGGCTAATCTAGGATCTGTCCATATTGTCTGATTCACTATGATCTAAAATGCTAAACTGATCCTAGATCAGCATTATTACTCTTATGCACTTTATGAACATGTGTCCTGAGCACAGCAGTACAACCAGACGTGTCTACACCCCTCTGGGCTGGTTGTCTTGCTATGCAGTACTGGGCTGAGAACTTTCCATTCACCTAGTAGTGATAAGCAGCTGGATTTTAATAAGTAACCTCTTAGGAGTGAATATTCTACCGGGCTCGCCCTCTGTTCTGGGGTGAGGTGGACAAAATCCTGGGGCTCCTTCTGGTTCGACTCTGATGGGGTTTGGGGATAAGTAAGGTTCCATTGTCCTTTAGAATGTCACATCGTTAAAACGGCTTTTCCTCTGGATCGTCTCCTGTCTGGATTTTGTGAGCGCCTCCCTATGGTGGGTAACACCTGTTGTCTGCTCTTCTTTCCTCAGGGGGATTTTAACTCTTGGATACAGTTATCAATCTTCTATCCTTCGTCTACAGCAGGGTTCCCCAATAGGCGGCCCAGGGATTTAGTTTTCTGAACAGAGATATTAATGCAAGGACTGACCATCCGTGATATCAAAATTATAGTTTTAACCAATTATTTTTGTTGTTGGACATCATATACTGTAAAATCACCAGGATATTAGTGATTTTAATTTTGGAAATCTTCCCAAGTATTCCCACGCATGAATAGAAAGATATGTAATCGTATCCCAATGTAACCAAGGTTTGAAATAATTCTGTTTATGTCATACTATATCTGTTTAGGATTCTTGCAGTCAATTTGCAGTCTACAAATGATTGATAACTATGTTTCCAGCCCACGGCTAAAAGTAATTGGGGACCCCTGAGCTACAATCTTCTCTCCCTAACCCTTGTTTAACCTGTTGGGGATAGGGGGCAGTATTTGCACGGCCGGATAAAAGACGTACCCGATTTAATCTGGTTACTACTCCTGCCCAGTAACTAGAATATGCATATAATTATTGGCTTTGGATAGAAACCACCCTAAAGTTTCTAAAACTGTTTGAATGGTGTCTGTGAGTATAACAGAACTCATATGGCAGGCAAAAACCTGAGAAGATTCCTTACAGGAAGTGGCCTGTCTGACCATTTCTTGCCCTCCTTGATCATCTCTATCCAAAACAGGGGATCTCTGCTGTTACGTGACACTTCCTACGGCTCCCATAGGCTCTCAGAACCCGGGAAAAAGCTGAATGATGTAATTCCAGCCCCAGGCTGAAAAACATTAGCGCTTTTGGCAAGTGCTCTATCAGAGGGCCATCAGACTGAGGCTCGTGCATGAGGGGATCCCATGCTTTTACTTTCGCTCTCTTTGTATTAAAAAACGATTTCCCGGTCGGAATATTATCGCTTTTTTACGAGAAAACTAGCATAAAAATTGATTTTAAACAGCGGTTGACATGCTTCGAAGTACGGTAATGGAATATTTAGAATTTTTTTGTCACGAAATGCGTCGGGCGCGTCACCCTTCGGATAGTGACCTGAACGCACGAACAAAACGCCGCTATTTGGATATAACAATGGATTATTTTGAACCAATCCAACATTTGTTATTGAAGTAGAAGTCCTGGGAGTGCATTCTGACGAAAAAGGACAGCAAAGGTAATAACATTTTTCTTATAGTAAATCGGAGTTTTGTGAGGGCTAAACTTGCTGGGTGTCTAAATAGCTAGCCCTGTGATGCCGGGCTATCTACTCAGAATATTGCAAAATGTGCTTTCACCGAAAAGCTATCGAGTGCATAGAGGAGTTCTGTATCTATAATTCTTAAAATAATTGTTATGCTTTTTGTGAACGTTTATCGTGAGTAATTTAGTACATTTTTAGTAAATTCACCGGAAGTTTGCGGGGGGTATGCTAGTTCTGAACGTCACATGCTAATGTAAAAAGCTGTTTTTTGATATAAATATGAACTTGATTGAACAAAACATGCATGCATTGTATAACATAATGTCCTAGGAGTGTCATCTGATGAAGATCATCAAAGGTTAGTGCTGCATTTAGCTGTGGTTTGGGTTTTTTGTGACATTATATGCTAGCTTGAAAAATGGGCGTCTGATTATTTCTGGCCGGGTACTCTGCTGACATAATCTAATGTTTTGCTTTCGTTGTAAAGCCTTTTTGAAATCGGACAGTGTGGTTAGATTAACGAGAGTCTTGTCTTTAAAATGGTGTAAAATAGTCATATGTTTGACGAATTTAAAGTAATAGCATTCCTCAAGGCTCTGTTCTTGGACCACTAATGTTCTTATTATATATTGTAGACACCCATAGTTGAGGATTTTTTATTAAAGCGTCAACCGATAATAACCAAGCTTTCTCAACACCCCTGTTCCAGGCAACAACAACAAAAAAAGGTGAAGGATGGAGGGCCCGGAGAAATGTAACCACTTTTAAACTCATAGACACAACTTTCAGTACTTCCGAACTAACGTTAGCGCATAAGCATAGAGAGAGGCTCATATGGGTAACCGTAACTGCATACTTGGAGTGTGTCTGAAAGTGGACGTTGCAAAATAATTGGGTGGATCAACGGTTGGACCGGCCGTAGCCAGGTGCACCGCGAGTCGGTTTTTTGTTTACATAGCAGGTTGGAAAATTTAACGTAGCAGGTTGGAAGAATTAACGTAGCAGGTTGGAAGAATTAACGTAGCAGGCTATTGATACAAGGACTGACCAGCCATGATATCAGCATTGTAGTTTAACCATGTTTTGAAGGCTATATTGTGTTTGTTTACATGTACTTTATATAGAATATATGTTTTGGGTTATGATGTGGTACAACAGTTGAGCTAAGCTCATGAGGCATTTCTTTATCAAGAATCAATAGATATCAAATCAAATGTATTTATGAAGCCCTTCTTACATCAGCTGATATCTCAAAGTGCTGTACAGAAACCCAGCCTAAAACCCCAAACAGCAAGCAATGCAGGTGTAGAAGCACGGTGGCTAGGAACAACTCCCTAGAAAGGCCAGAACCTAGGAAGAAACCTAGAGAGGAACCAGGCTATGAGGGGTGGCCAGTCCTCTTCTGGCTGTGCCGGGTGGAGATTATAACAGCACATGGCCAAGATGTTCAAATGTTCATAGATGACCAGCAGAGTCAAATAATAACATGCACAGTGCTTGTCGAGGGTGCAACAGGTCAGCACCTCAGGAGTAAATGTCAGTTGGCTTTTCATAGCCGATCAATCAGAGTATCTCTACCGCTCCTGCTGTCTCTAGAGAGTTGAAAACAGCAGGGACAGGTAGCAAGTCCGGTGACAGGTCAGGGTTCTATAGCCGCAGGCAGAACAGCTGAATCTGGAGCAGCAGCACGGCCAGGTGGACTGGGGACAGCAAGGAGTCATCAGGCCAGGTAGTCCTGAGGCATGGTCCTAGGGCTCAGGTCCTCCGAGAGAAAGAAAGAAAGAATTAGAGAGAGCATACTTAAATTCACACAGGACACCGGATAAGACAGGAGGAAAAACTCCAGATATAACAGACTGACCCTAGCCCCCGACACATTAACTACTGCAGCATAGATACTGGAGGCTGAGACAGGAAGGGTCGGGAGACACTGTGGATACATATTATTAATGTATTAAGTCCAAAAATATAAACATTCCCTGTTATATTGCATGATGGGGATTGGCCCTTTAAACAGAACTAACTGTAGAAACATTCCCTGTTATATTGTATGATGAGCTTAGGGAAAGCATGACTACATGTACAGTTGAAGTCGAAAGTTTACATACACCCTAGCCGAATATATTTGAACTCAATTTTTCACAATTCCTGACATTTAATCCTAGTAAAAATTCCCTGTCTTAGGTCAGTTAGGATCACCACTTTATTTTATGAATGTGAAATGTCTGAATAATAGTAGAGAGAATGATTCATTTCAGCTTTAATTTCTTTCATCACATTCCCAGTGGGTCAGAAGTTTACATACACTCAATTAGTATTTGGTAGCATTGCCTTTAAATTGTTAAACTTGGGTCAAACATTTTGGGTAGCCTTCCACAAATTTCCCACAATAAGTTGGGTGAATTTTGGCCCATTCTTCCTGACAGAGCTGGTGTAACTGAGTCAGGTTTGTAGGCCTCCTTGCTCGCACAAGCTTTTTCAGTTCTGCCCACAAATGTTTAATTGGATTGAGGTCAGGGCTTTGTGATGGCCACTCCAATACCTTGACTTTGTTGTCCTTAAGCCATTTTACCACAACTTTGGAAGTATGCTTGGGGTCATTGACCATTTGGAAGACCCATTTGCGACCAAGCTTTAACTTCTTGACTGATGTCTTGAGATGTTGCTTCAATATATCCACATAATTTTCTTGCCTCATGATGCCATCTTTTTTTGTGAAGTGCACCAGTCCGTCCTGCAGCTAAGCACCCCCACAACATGATGCTGCCACCCCCGTGTTTCACGGTTGGAATGGCAGCATCATGTTCTTCGGCTTGCAAGCCTCCCCCTTTTTCCTCCAAACATAACGATGGTTATTATGGCCAAAGACTTCTATTTTTGTTTCATCACACCAGAGGACATTTCTCCAAAAAGTAGGATCTTTGTCCCCATGTGCAGTTGCAAACCGTAGTCTGGCTTTTTTATGACGGTTTTGGAGCAGTGGCTTCTTCCTTGCTGAGCGGCCTTTCAGGTTATGTCGATATAGGACTCGTTTTACTGTGGATATAGACACTTTTGTACCTGTTTCCTCCAGCATCTTCACAAGGTCCTTTGCTGTTGTTTTGGGATTGATTTGCACTTTTCGCACCAAAGTACGTTCATCTCTAGGAGACAGAATGCGTCTCCTTCCTGATCGGTATGACGGCAGCGTGGTCCCATGGTGTTTATACTTGCGTACAGGTGAACGTGGTACCTTCAAGAATTTGGAAATTGAATCAGGATGAACCAGATTCGTGGAAGACTACAATTTATTTTCTGAGGTCTTAGCTAATTTCTTTGATTTTCCCATGATGTCAAGCAAAGAGGCACTGAGTTTGAAGGTAGGCCTTGATATACATCCACAGGTACACCTCCAATTGACTCAAATTATGTCAATTAGCCTATCAGAAGCTTCTAAAGCCATGACATCATTTTGGGGAATTTTCAACTTAGTATATGTAAACATCTGACCCGCTGGAATTGTGATAGTAAATTATAAGTGAAATAATCTGTCTGTAAACAATTGTTGGAAAAATTACTTGTGTCATGCACAAAGTAGATGTCCTAAGTGACTTGCCAGAACTATAGTTTGTTAACAAGAAAATTGTGGCGTGGTTGAAAAATAAGTTTTAATGACTCCAACCTAAGTGTATGTAAACTTCCGACTTCAACTGTATATATACTGCGATCATGTGACAGATCATGTGACACTTAGATTGCACACATTATTTAACTTTATTTAACTATGTGACTTCTGAAGGTAATTGGTTGCACCAGATCTTATTTAGGGTCTTCATAGAAAAGGGGGTGAATACATACGCACGCAACACTTTTCCGTTTTTAATTTTTGAAACAAGTAATTTTTTACTTTCACTTCACCAATTTGGACTATTTTGTGTATGTCCATTACATGACATCCAAATAAAATGACAGGTTGTAATGCAACAAAATAGGAAAAACATCAAGGGGGATGAATTATTTTGCAAGGCACTGTATGGACCTGATGTAATTTAACCCTCTAAACACATCTCTCTCTCTCTCTCTCTCTCTCTCTCTCTCTCTCTCTCTCTCTCTCTCTCTCTCTCTCTCTCTCTCTCTCTCTCTCTCTCTCTCTCTCTCTCTCTCTCTCTCTCTCTGTCTCTCTCTGTCTCTCTCTCTCTCTCTCTCTCTCTGTCTCTCTGACTCTCTGTGTCTCTCTGTGTCTCTCTGTGTCTCTCTGTGTCTCTCTGTGTCTCAAGGTGACTCTGGTGGCCTCCTGGTCTGTGAGAAGGACAATGCCTGGACCCTGGTTGGTATTGTGTCCTAGGGCAGCAGCCGTTGCCTCACCACAAGCCCTCTGTGTACGCCTGCGTCACCGAGCTGTGCTCCAGAGTGGTCCAGACCCTGACCACCAACTAAGAAACTACAGCTCTCAGTCGCTGCCTCTCTGTCCAGTGTACTGTGTATTGCTATGTAGTGTTATAACACCTACAGTGCTTTAGTAACCAAGCCTGTCTAGACTGGACATGATTGAACATGTTCCCCACGGTACTGATCTAGGCTCAGCTTCCCTTCCCCAATCCTGACCTTAACCATTAGCGGTGAAATGCTAAACTGACCCAAGGTCAGTGTCTAGGGAAACTTCACCCTACTCGGGTTGATGGAAGAGCTTCTCTATCAGGTCAACTACTTGTAGGAGCCACTAGAGGGGGCTAGTCACATACACTACAGATGGTGAAAGTCTTCTATGGACAGTTACTGGTGGTTGAGACAACAAGAACATGTCCCAAATGGCACCATATTCCCTATGTAGTGCACTACTTTAGAGCAGAGCCCTATTCCCTATAAAGTGCACTACTTTAGACCAGAGCCCTATTCCCTATTTAGTGCACTACTTTAGACCAGAGCCCTATTCCCTATTTAGTGCACTACTTTAGACCAGAGCCCTATTCCCTATATAGTGGTACTACTATAGACCAGAGCCCTATGGCACCCTATTCCCTATATAGTGTCCTACTTTAAACCAGAGCCCTATGGCACCCTATTCCCTATATAGTGTCCTACTTTAGACCAGAGCCCTATGGCACCCTATTCCCTATATAGTGTCCTACTTTAGACCAGAGCCTATTTCCTATGTAGTGCACAACTTTAGACCAGAGCCCTATGGCAGTGCACTAGGAAATAGGGAACCATTTGAGATGAACCCCAAGTGTATTTCATTTCAACCTGAAAAGGCCACACGTTGAATCATTTGTTTGTGACAATGGTTGACTAGAAAAGTAACTCAGCAGTTCACTTTGAGTTGTTCAGTGAGAATCTAAAAAGTTATATTTGCGTTGATTTCCTAAATCTCTTCTATTTCAGTTCAAATGAAAAAGATAATCGACTGGTTGAGTTGTCATGAAAATGCGTTGCTTCTTGGGGAGGTCTGGTGTTGTATGTAGTCAAGTCCAAGCTTGTCCAATTTGACCGTTTATTTGATGCTGTGGAGCAGGGATCCACCAAGTCAGACCGAGTGATACGTCACGATATACGAAACATCACCTGGTGATACGTCACGATATAGGAAACATCACCTAGTGATACGTCACGATATATGAACCATCACCTGGTGATATGTCACGATATATGAAACATCACCTAGTGATACGTCACGATATATGAAACATCACCTAGTGATATGTCACGATATATGAAACATCACCTGGTGATACGTCACGATATATGAAACATCACCTAGTGATACGTCACGATATACGAAACATCACCTAGTGATACGTCACGATATATGAAACATCACCTCGTGATATGTCACGATATATGAAACATCACCTCGTGATACGTCACAATATATGAAACATCACCTAGTGATACGTCACGATATATGAAACATCACCTAGTGATACGTCACGATATATGAAACATCACCTAGTGATACGTCACGATATACGAAACATCACCTAGTGATACGTCACGATATACGAAACATCACCTAGTGATACGTCACGATATATGAAACATCACCTAGTGATACGTCACGATATATGAAACATCACCTAGTGATACGTCACGATATACGAAACATCTCCTAGTGATACGTCACGATATACGAAACATCACCTAGTGATACGTCACGATATATGAAACATCACCTGGTGATACGTCACGATATACGAAACATCTCCTAGTGATACGTCACGATATACGAAACATCACCTAGTGATACATCACGATATATGAAACATCACCTGGTGATACATCACGATATATGAAACATCACCTGGTGATACGTCACGATATATGAAACATCACCTCGTGATACGTCACGATATATGAAACATCACCTAGTGATACGTCATGATATATGAAACATCACCTCGTGATACGTCACGATATATGAAACATCACCTGGTGATACGTCACGATATACGAAACATCACCTAGCGATACGTCATGATATATGAAACATCACCTAGTGATACGTCACGATATATGAAACATCACCTAGCGATACGCCAGGTGGCAGACCAGGGGGTTTGGTCAAGACGTTTTAAACAGATCAGACACTGAAAGGTTTGGATTAGCTCGGGTTTCAAGGATGTTTATTTAAATAACCAACAAAAAGAAAAGGTCTCCCCCAGGAGACCCTCCCCTTGATACCGTCTTCTGGGCTCCGGGGTCTTACTGTATCCTGTGGGGAACAAAACCTGAGCTCCCTCCGTTATCCCTGGGACTGATCACAACTATACAAGAGTAACCTCTCTTCCCCAATCCCCTCTCTGAGTGCTGCCCTTCTGGCGGCTTTATGGGACTCGTCCAGCTGGTGAGCAAATCAGCCCCCTTGATTACTCACCTACCGCAATCAGCCCCAATTTGTCCTTTCCGGAGATCCCGTCGAGACCTGGCACGTCCAGCAGAGGGAGCCATCGCCTCGTGATGAAGACTCCGTCTTGCACCAAGCCTCGACGAGTCTCCCCCTGGTGGCTGACCTGCTGTACGCCACAGCCATGATATATGAAACATCAGCCTAGTTGATACGCCATGATATATAAATGCTGAAATATAATTTGGCTGAGTGATAAACCAGACCCATAAATGATGATATATGAAACGTCACTTGGCTGAGTGATACTCCAGACCCATAAATGATGATATATATATGAAACATCACTTGGCTGAGTGATACTACAGACCCATAAATGATGATATATATGAAACATCACTTGGCTGAGTGATACTCCAGACCCATAAATGATGATATATGAAACATCACTTGGCTGAGTGATACTCCAGACCCATAAATGATGATATATATGAAACATCACTTGGCTGAGTGATACTCCAGACCCATAAATGATGATATATATGAAACATCACTTGGCTGAGTGATACTACAGACCCATAAATGATGATATATATGAAACATCACTTGGCTGAGTGATACTCCAGACCCATAAATGATGATATATGAAACATCACTTGGCTGAGTGAAACACCAGACCCATAAATGATGATATATGAAACATCACTTGGCTGAGTGATACTCCAGACCCATAAATGATGATATATGAAACATCACTTGGTTGTTGATGCAGTAATTGGAGATGCTGTTTATGTGTTTTAAGAAACAACATGAATGAAAGAAAATGCACATCTCTTCACCGACATAATCAGATCAATAAGGTGACATGCGGTGTTTTTCACAACACAACACTCCTTCTCGAAGGGAACCCTGTTCTTCTACAACACTCATTGCCATGGTAACATCTCTTATTGTCTTTGAAGTGAATATGGAACTGAGGGGCAACTTGTAGCAAATAAAAAGAGGAGGGAGGGAGGGAGGGACGGAGACAGAGGAGGAGGGAAGGAGTGAGGGAGGGAGGTGGGAGGGAGACAGAGGAGGAAGGAAGGAGTGAGGGAGGGACAGAGACAGAGGAGGAGGGAAGGAGTGAGGGAGGGAGGGAGACAGAGGAGGAGGGAAGGAGTGAGGGAGGGAGGGAGGGAGGGAGACAGAGGAGGAGGGAAGGAGTGAGGGAGGGAGGGAGGGACGGAGACAGAGGGGGAGGGAAGGGGTGAGGGAGGGACCAGAGGGACAGAGACCGAGGAGGGAGTGAGGGAGGAGTGACGGCGGGACGGAGTGAGGGAGGGAGGGAGTGAGGGAGTGAGGGAATGAGGGAGTGAGGGAGGAAGGGAGACAGAAAGCAGACATGACTCATTGTAAAGACTAGATGGCTGGATAATCCTCCTCCTCATGGCCACATCATCTAGCTGCTATTTTTACACAGACAGGGTTTTCACCCATAAGAGTCTAAGCCCTGTCTAAGCCAGGGGGGAGAACTACTAAGCCATGTTAAATTGTTTTAAAAAGGTCAAACTCAATATTAGGAACGTGTTCTTAATGTTTTCTACACTCAATGTATATTTACACACTATGAGGTTGGAATAATACTGTGAAATTCTGAAAATTATGATAACCTTTTAGTGTAAAAGTTTTTTGAAAAGACAGACTGAAATTTAAACCATTTTTCCATGTGCGGAGTTAAGAACAAATTCTTATTTACAATGACAGCCTACCGGGGAACAGTGGGTTAACTGCTTTGTTCAGGGGGCACAACGACAGATTTTTACCTTATCAGCTCGGGGGATTCAATCTAAACTCAGCAAAAAAAGAAACGTCCCTTTTTCAGGATCCTGTCTTTCAAAGATAATTCATAAAAATCCAAATAACTTCACAGATCTTCATTGTAAAGGGTTTAATAGCCTCCCTGAATGGTTTCATTCATTTGGGATGATCAAATCAAATCATACTTTAGTTGTCACATGCGCCGAATACAACAGGTGTAGACCTTACAGTGAAATGCTGAATACAACAGGTGTAGTAGACCTCACAGTGAAATGCTGAATACAACAGGTGTAGTAGACCTTACAGTGAAATGCTGAATACAACAGGTGTAGTAGACCTTACAGTGAAATGCTGAATACAACAGGTGTAGTAGACCTCACAGTGAAATGCTGAATACAACAGGTGTAGTAGACCTTACAGTGCAATTCTGAATACAACAGGTGTAGACCTTTACAGTGAAATGCTGAATACAACAGGTGTAGTAGACCTTTACAGTGAAATGCTGAATACAACAGGTGTAGTAGACCTCACAGTGAAATGCTGAATACAACAGGTGTAGGTAGACCTTACAGTGAAATGCTGAATACAACAGGTGTAGTAGACCTCACAGTGAAATGCTGAATACAACAGGTGTAGTAGACCTTACAGTGAAATGCTGAATACAACAGGTGTAGACCTTTACAGTGAAATGCTGAATACAACAGGTGTAGTAGACCTCACAGTGAAATGCTGAATACAACAGGTGTAGTAGACCTCACAGTGAAATGCTGAATACAACAGGTGTAGTAGACCTTTACAGTGAAATGCTGAATACAACAGGTGTAGTAGACCTCACAGTGAAATGCTGAATACAACAGGTGTAGTAGACCTCACAGTGAAATGCTGAATACAACAGGTGTAGTAGACCTCACAGTGAAATGCTGAATACAACAGGTGTAGTAGACCTCACAGTGAAATGCTGAATACAACAGGTGTAGTAGACCTTTACAGTGAAATGCTGAATACAACAGGTGTAGTAGACCTCACAGTGAAATGCTGAATACAACAGGTGTAGTAGACCTTTACAGTGAAATGCTGAATACAACAGGTGTAGTAGACCTCACAGTGAAATGCTGAATACAACAGGTGTAGTAGACCTTTACAGTGAAATGCTGAATACAACAGGTGTAGTAGACCTTTACAGTGAAATGCTGAATACAACAGGTGTAGTAGACCTTTACAGTGAAATGCTGAATACAACAGGTGTAGTAGACCTCACAGTGTAATGCTGAATACAACAGGTGTAGTAGACCTCACAGTGAAATGCTGAATACAACAGGTGTAGTAGACCTCACAGTGAAATGCTGAATACAACAGGTGTAGTAGACCTCACAGTGAAATGCTGAATACAACAGGTGTAGTAGACCTTACAGTGAAATGCTGAATACAACAGGTGTAGTAGACCTCACAGTGAAATGCTGAATACAACAGGTGTAGTAGACCTCACAGTGAAATGCTGAATACAACAGGTGTAGTAGACCTCACAGTGAAATGCTGAATACAACAGGTGTAGTAGACCTCACAGTGAAATGCTGAATACAACAGGTGTAGTAGACCTTACAGTGAAATGCTGAATACAACAGGTGTAGTAGACCTCACAGTGAAATGCTGAATACAACAGGTGTAGTAGACCTCACAGTGAAATGCTGAATACAACAGGTGTAGTAGACCTCACAGTGAAATGCTGAATACAACAGGTGTAGTAGACCTTACAGTGAAATGCTGAATACAACAGGTGTAGTAGACCTCACAGTGAAATGCTGAATACAACAGGTGTAGTAGACCTCACAGTGAAATGCTGAATACAACAGGTGTAGTAGACCTCACAGTGAAATGCTGAATACAACAGGTGTAGTAGACCTCACAGTGAAATGCTGAATACAACAGGTGTAGTAGACCTCACAGTGAAATGCTGAATACAACAGGTGTAGTAGACCTCACAGTGAAATGCTGAATACAACAGGTGTAGTAGACCTTACAGTGAAATGCTGAATACAACAGGTGTAGTAGACCTCACAGTGAAATGCTGAATACAACAGGTGTAGTAGACCTTACAGTGAAATGCTGAATACAACAGGTGTAGTAGACCTCACAGTGAAATGCTGAATACAACAGGTGTAGTAGACCTCACAGTGAAATGCTGAATACAACAGGTGTAGTAGACCTCACAGTGAAATGCTGAATACAACAGGTGTAGTAGACCTTACAGTGAAATGCTGAATACAACAGGTGTAGTAGACCTCACAGTGAAATGCTGAATACAACAGGTGTAGTAGACCTCACAGTGAAATGCTGAATACAACAGGTGTAGTAGACCTCACAGTGAAATGCTGAATACAACAGGTGTAGTAGACCTTACAGTGAAATGCTGAATACAACAGGTGTAGTAGACCTCACAGTGAAATGCTGAATACAACAGGTGTAGTAGACCTCACAGTGAAATGCTGAATACAACAGGTGTAGTAGACCTTACAGTGAAATGCTGAATACAACAGGTGTAGTAGACCTTACAGTGAAATGCTGAATACAACAGGTGTAGTAGACCTCACAGTGAAATGCTGAATACAACAGGTGTAGTAGACCTTACAGTGAAATGCTGAATACAACAGGTGTAGTAGACCTCACAGTGAAATGCTGAATACAACAGGTGTAGTAGACCTCACAGTGAAATGCTGAATACAACAGGTGTAGTAGACCTCACAGTGAAATGCTGAATACAACAGGTGTAGTAGACCTCACAGTGAAATGCTGAATACAACAGGTGTAGTAGACCTCACAGTGAAATGCTGAATACAACAGGTGTAGTAGACCTCACAGTGAAATGCTGAATACAACAGGTGTAGTAGACCTTACAGTGAAATGCTGAATACAACAGGTGTAGTAGACCTCACAGTGAAATGCTGAATACAACAGGTGTAGTAGACCTTACAGTGAAATGCTGAATACAACAGGTGTAGTAGACCTTACAGTGAAATGCTGAATACAACAGGTGTAGTAGACCTCACAGTGAAATGCTGAATACAACAGGTGTAGTAGACCTCACAGTGAAATGCTGAATACAACAGGTGTAGTAGACCTCACAGTGAAATGCTGAATACAACAGGTGTAGTAGACCTTTACAGTGAAATGCTGAATACAACAGGTGTAGTAGACCTCACAGTGAAATGCTGACTACAACAGGTGTAGTAGACCTCACAGTGAAATGCTGAATACAACAGGTGTAGTAGACCTTTACAGTGAAATGCTGAATACAACAGGTGTAGTAGACCTTTACAGTGAAATGCTGAATACAACAGGTGTAGTAGACCTTTACAGTGAAATGCTGAATACAACAGGTGTAGTAGACCTTTACAGTGAAATTCTGAATACAACAGGTGTAGACCTTTACAGTGAAATGCTGACTACAACAGGTGTAGTAGACCTCACAGTGAAATGCTGAATACAACAGGTGTAGTAGACCTTTACAGTGAAATGCTGAATACAACAGGTGTAGTAGACCTTTACAGTGAAATTCTGAATACAACAGGTGTAGACCTTTACAGTGAAATGCTGAATACAACAGGTGTAGTAGACCTTTACAGTGAAATGCTGAATACAACAGGTGTAGTAGACCTCACAGTGAAATGCTGAATACAACAGGTGTAGTAGACCTCACAGTGAAATGCTTGCTTACAAGCCCTTATTAATCAACAATGCAGTTCAAGAAAGAGTTAAGATAATATTTACCAAATAAACTAAAATAAAAATTATAAAAAGTAAAACAATAAAATAACAATAACGAGGCTACTGTATATACAGGAGGTACCGGTACCGAGTCAATGTTCGGGGGTACAAGTTAGTTGAGGTAATATGTACATGTAGGTAGGTGTTAAGGGACTATGCATAGATAATAAACAGCGAGTAGCAGCAGTGTAAAAACTAATTGGGGGGGATGTCAATGTAAATAGTCCGGGTGGGCATTTGATTAACAGTTCAGCAGTCTTATGGCTTGCAACCGGTCAGGATGCTCTCGATGGTGCAGCTGTAGAAATTTTTGAGGACCTGGGGACCCATGCCAAATCTTTTCAGTCTCCCGAGGGGAAAAAGTGTTGTCGTGCCCTCTTCACGACTGTCTTGGTGTGTTTGGACCATGATAGTTTGTTGGTGATGTGGACAACAAGGAACTTGAAACTCTTGACCCGCTCCACTACAGCCCCTTCGATGTTAATGGGGGGTCTGTTCAGCCCGCAATTTTCTGTAGTCCACGATCAGCTCCTGTGTCTTGCTCACATTGAGGGAGAGGTTGTTGTCCTGGCACAACTGTCTCGTCGTTGTCGGTAATCAGGCCTACCACTGTTGTGTCGTCTGCAAACTTAATGATGGTGTTGGAGTCGTGTTTGGCCGTGCAGTCGTGGGTGAACAGGGAGTACAGGAGGGGACTAAGCACGCACCCCAGAGGGGCCCCAGTGTTGAGGATCAGCATGGCAGACATGTTGTTGCCTACCCTTACCACCTGGGTTGGCGGCCCGTCAGGAAGTCCAGAATCTAGTTGCAGAGGGAGGTGTTTAGTCCCAGGGTCCTTAGCTTAGTGATGAGCTTTGAGGGAACTATGGTGTTGAACACTGAGCTTGGGTAGAAATAAGAAATGAGGAATGCGTGAGGAGTCAATAAGTCTTGAATTTGCAGATGCTCTATGCCGAACTTGCAGAATGTCCTTTCAGACGTTGCAATCACTCCTCGCTCTGCCTCCATGAGAAAGACAACAAACAATGGCTAATGACAAAAAAGTTGAATTAACATTTTGAAAGGGACAACAGATCATTGTCAGAAATGATTTGGGATGAATCTTCTACAGATAAGTGATGAAGTCAGGTCCTGATGAAGACAGAGCAAGACGTGAACTGGTTCTGAATGTATGGTCTCCGTAGCAACAAGACGTGAACTGGTTCTGAATGTATGGTCTCCGTAGCAACAAGACGTGAACTGGTTCTGAATGTATGGTCTCCGTAGCAACAAGACGTGAACTGGTTCTGAATGTATGGTCTCCGTAGCAACAAGACGTGAACTGGTTCTGAATGTATGGTCTCCGTAGCAACAAGACGTGAACTGATTCTGAATGTATGGTCTCCGTAGCAACAAGACGTGAACTGGTTCTGAATGTATGGTCTCCGTAGCAACAAGACGTGAACTGGTTCTGAATGTATGGTCTCCGTAGCAACAAGACGTGAACTGGTTCTGAATGTATGGCCACAGTAGCAACAAGATGTGAACTGGTTCTGAATGCATGGTCTCCGTAGCAACAAGACGTGCACTAGTTCTGAATGCATGGTCTTCCTAGCAACAAGACGTGAACTGGTTCTGAATGCATGGCCTCAGTAGCAACAGCTAATATGCAATTATGTTCATCTCACAACGAAGGCACTGAAGCAGACAATACGACAACAACAGGGTTAACAGCAAATGTACTTTCCAGAAAATCGAATATGTATATTGCAATGAATAAAGCTCTGCTTTAAAATGAGTAATACTGTTAGTCCATGATGGTCATGGGAAATGAATGGAAAAGTTAAATTCTATATTGGTACTTTAGATTGACGTTATATATGAATGGTGAATACAAGATAAAACAAAAACAGTGTGTGAACACGGACCACTGATATAACAGTTACAAAAACAACCTTAGCTCCAACCAGGAGCCCAGCCCTCACCAAGCTGGTCTCTCACTGTTCTCTGGTAATATCTCCAACCAGGACCCCAGCCCTCACCAAGCTGGTCTCTCACTGTTCTCTGGTAATATCTCCAACCAGGACCCCAGCCCTCACCAAGCTGGTCTCTCACTGTCCTCTGGTAATATCTCCAACCAGGACCCCAGCCCTCACCAAGCTGCTCTCTCACTGTTCTCTGATAATATCTCCAACCAGGACCCCAGCCCTCACCAAGCTGCTCTCTCACTGTTCTCTGATAATATCTCTAACCAGGACCCCAGCCCTCACCAAGCTGGTCTCTCACTGTTCTCTGGTAATATCTCCAACCAGGACCCCAGCCCTCACCAAGCTGGTCTCTCACTGTCCTCTGGTAATGCTTGGATGTACTGTACCTCAAATACAAGTATTCTACAGTGAGGGGTAAAGTGGTTAGTCACTGAGTTCTTCATGTCACGGTTTTACCAATATGACTTCAGATTCCGACATTTATCCACGTTTCTCCAAACATCACATTTGTTTTTGTTTTTTACACCCTGGGTTGCTCCTCCTGCTCAGCATCGTTCCATTTCTCCAAACATCACATCTCCAACTTTCAGGGTTATTAAGCTTTTGGGGTTAGAGTTAAAACAAAAATAATAAGTATCTACCACTGGGATTGAACACACGACTTTCAGATCCAGAGTCATGGGAAGGAGGGATATAAAGGGGGGAGAAAGAGGGAGGGAGGGAGGGAGGGAGGGAGAGAGGGAGGGAGGGAGAGAGGGAGAGAGGGAGGGAGGTAGGGATATAAAGGGGGGAGAAAGAGGGAGGGTTGGAGAGAGGGAGGGAGGGGAGGGGAGGGAGAGAGGGAGGGAGGGAGAGAGGGAGGGCAGGGAGGGAGGGAGGGATATAAAGGGGGGAGAAAGAGGGAGGGATGGAGAGAGGGAGGGGAGGGAGAGAAATAATTGCCTTCCGCCACCTCTACCCTAGTCCTCACCCTGCTGCCCGGCTAACCCTCGCTCCCCCTCTGGCATTCAATTATACCTCTGCTGGAAAGGTTCCTGTTCAGCCACAGGGAAACTAGTAAAGGTCCAATGCAGACATTTTGATCTCAATATCAAATAATTTCTGGGTAACAATTAAGTATACCTTACTGTGATTATTATAAATAAACAAAAATTAGCTTCTTAGCAAAAAGCTATTTCTCAAGCAAGATTTTTGCTAGGATTCTCTGGGAGGGGTCTGAGTGTGGGACCGACTGTAATTGGAGGAGCCTAATGGGAGGGATATGTAACCGGAAAACTCTCTGTTATTGGCAGAGAGGTTTGAAACTCTCTTTGTTATTGGTTGGAGGGTAGCCTAGTGGTCAGAGCATTGGGCCAGTAACTGAAAGGTTGCTAAACTCAGCAAAAAAAGAAACTTCCTCTCACTGTCAACTGCGTTTATTTTTCATCAAACTTAACATGTGTAAATATTTGTATGAACATAACAAGATTCAACAACTGAGACATAAACTGAACAAGTTCCACAGACATGTGACTAACAGAAATGGAATAATGTGTCCCTGAACAAAGGGGGGGGGGGTCAAAAAATCAAAAGTAACAGTCAGTATCTGGTGTGGCCACCAGCTGCATTAAATACTGCAGTGCATCTTCTCCTCATGGACTGCACCAGATTTGCCAGTTCTTGTTGTGAGATGTTACCCCACTCTTCCACCAAGGCACCTGCAAGTTCCCAGACATTTCTGGGGGGAATGGCCATAGCCCTCACCCTCCGATCCAACAGGTCCCAGACGTGCTCAATGGGATTGAGATCCGGGCTCTTCGCTGGCCATGGCAGAACACTGACATTCCTGTCTTGCAGGAAATCACGCACAGAACGAGCAGTATGGCTGGTGGCATTGTCATGCTGGAGGGTCATGTCAGGATGAGCCTGCAGGAAGTGTACCACATGAGGGAGGAGGATGTCTTCCCTGTAACGCACAGCGTTGAGATCGCCTGCAATGACAACAAGCTCAGTCCGATGATGCTGTGACACACCGCCCCAGACCATGACGGACCCTCCACCTCCAAATCGATCCCGCTCCAGAGTACAGGCCTCGGTGTAACGCTCATTCCTTCGATGATAAACGCGAATCCGACCATCACCCCTGGTGAGACAAAACCGCGACTCGTCAGTAAAGAGCACTTTTTGCCAGCCCAGTCTGGTCCAGCAACGGTGGGTTTGTGCCCATAGGTGACGTTGTTACCGGTGATGTCTGGTGAGGACCTGCCTTACAACAGGCCTACAAGCCCTCAGTCCAGCCTCTCTCAGCCTATTGCGGACAGTCTGAGCACTGATGGAGGGATTTCTGTGTTCCTGGTGTAACTCGGCAGTTGTTGTTGCCATCCTGTACCTGTCCCGCAGGTGTGATGTTCGGATGTACCGATCCTGTGCAGGTGTTGTTGTTACATGTGGTCTGCCACTGCGAGGATGATCAGCTGTCCGTCCTGTCTCCCTGTAGCGCTGTCTTAGGCGTCTCACAGTACGGACATTTAAATGTATTGCCCTGGCCACATCTGCAGTCCTCATGCCTCCTTGCAGCATGCCTAAAGCACATTCACACAGATGAGCAGGGACCCTGGGCATCTTTCTCATGGTGTTTTTCAGAGTCAGTAGAAAGGCCTCTTTAGTGTCCTAAGTTTTCATAACTGTGACCTTAATTGCCGACCGTCTGTAAGCTGTTAGTGTCTTAACGACCGTTCCACAGGTGCATGTTCATTAATTGTTTATGGTTCATTGAACAAACCTGAGAAAACCTGAGAGAAAAAAATAATTTTGTGGCTGTACTATTTTTTTTGAGTCATTGTTTAATAGATACCACAGTGAGAAAGGATTCATTTCGCAACTCCTACGGCTTCCACTAGATGTCAGCGATCTTTATAAAGTTGTTTGAAGCGTCTATGATGAACAGAGATCGAATTAGAATGCAGTGACGTTGACGTCCCTGGGATGTCGTCACTTCCATTATTGCCTGCACCTGCGCAATCATGAGACGCGAGACATTTAAAAAAAACGTTTTTCTAGACACAGGAGAGGTCGGGTTGAAACATTACTGATGTTTTACGTTAAAAATGGCTCTAAAGATTGATGCTAAACAACGTTTGACATGTTTGAACGAACGTAAATAGATTATTTTTTAAAACTTTTTTAACTTTTCGCCGTGACTTCCCACCCCCCCGCGCTACTTTTTAGTAGCCACCGAAGCCTAACAACTTGGAGTTATTTGGACATCAATTATGAACTTTGTCAAAAGAAACCACATTTGTTGTGGACCTGGGATTCCTGGAAGTGCCAATGGATGAAGATAATCAAAGGTAATGGATTATTGACAATAGTATTATTGATATTACATGGTTACAAGATGATGCTAACCTATATAGCCTAGCCTATTGTTCTTAGCACAGCACCCGGTTTATTGCAACTTGTGATTTCCCAGTAAAGTTATTTTGAAATCTGGCAATACAGTAGCATTTACGAAATGTTAAACTATAATTAATTGAATGACAATATTATAATTTACCAATGTTTTCGAATAGTAATTTTGTAAATTGTAACGTTGTTCACCGGAAGCATTTCAGAGAAGAAAGAAATCTGAATTTCACCGCTACTGTAAAATGCTGTTTTTGGATATAAATATGAACTTGATGGAACAAAAAATTCGGGAGGTAGTCTATGAGTGGTTCGTTAGCTTATTAAGTGAGTTTTGATACTGACCGTACTGAGCTACAGCATGTCAAGCACTTTTGGTTTATGATGGGAAACATTTGGTGTTCACAGTGAAATGTAGGAAATCAATGAAGTCCCTAAGCTGTGCTGTAACCAGGTACTGGCAGTCAGTCTGTTTGTTCTGCCAGTACATCATTATATTGTAGACCTAACCAGTCAGTCTGATCTGCCAGTACGTCATTATATTGTAGACCTAACCAGTCAGTCTGATCTGCCAGTACATCATTATATTGTAGACCTAACCAGTCAGTCTGATCTGCCAGTACATCATTATATTGTAGACCTAACCAGTCAGTCTGATCTGCCAGTACATCATTATATTGTAGACCTAACCAGTCAGTCTGATCTGCCAGTACATCATTATATTGTAGACCTAACCAGTCAGTCTGATCTGCCAGTACATCATTATATTGTAGACCTAACCAGTCAGTCTGATCTGCCAGTACATCATTATATTGTAGACCTAACCAGTCAGTCTGATCTGCCAGTACATCATTATATTGTAGACCTAACCAGTCAGTCTGATCTGCCAGTACATCATTATATTGTAGACCTAACCAGTCAGTCTGATCTGCCAGTACATCATTATATTGTAGACCTAACCAGTCAGTCTGATCTGCCAGTACATCATTATATTGTAGACCTAACCAGTCAGTCTGATCTGCCAGTACATCATTATATTGTAGACCTAACCAGTCAGTCTGTTTGTTCTGCCAGTACATCATTATATTGTAGACCTAACCAGTCAGTCTGATCTGCCAGTACGTCATTATATTGTAGACCTAACCAGTCAGTCTGATCTGCCAGTACATCATTATATTGTAGACCTAACCAGTCAGTCTGATCTGCCAGTACATCATTATATTGTAGACCTAACCAGTCAGTCTGATCTGCCAGTACATCATTATATTGTAGACCTAACCAGTCAGTCTGATCTGCCAGTACATCATTATATTGTAGACCTAACCAGTCAGTCTGATCTGCCAGTACATCATTATATTGTAGACCTAACCAGTCAGTCTGATCTGCCAGTACATCATTATATTGTAGACCTAACCAGTCAGTCTGATCTGCCAGTACATCATTATATTGTAGACCTAACCAGTCAGTCTGATCTGCCAGTACATCATTATATTGTAGACCTAACCAGTCAGTCTGATCTGCCAGTACATCATTATATTGTAGACCTAACCAGTCAGTCTGATCTGCCAGTACATCATTATATTGTAGACCTAACCAGTCAGTCTGTTTGTTCTGCCAGTACATCATTATATTGTAGACCTAACCAGTCAGTCTGATCTGCCAGTACATCATTATATTGTAGACCTAACCAGTCAGTCTGATCTGCCAGTACGTCATTATATTGTAGACCTAACCAGTCAGTCTGTTTGATCTGCCAGTACATCATTATATTGTAGACCTAACCAGTCAGTCTGATCTGCCAGTACATCATTATATTGTAGACCTAACCAGAGTTGTGGGAACAACATGGTATAGGTGATATTACATTCTCAGTTCAACTCCTATGTTAGCCTAGAAGGTCATAAAAAAATATGCTAGATTAATATTACAAATTAGATTTGAATTTAGAGATGCGTTTATCTGAAGAGACTGGTGACCAGAGCATAGTTTTAGTTTCCTAATGTTGTTGTTGCAATAACTCTAGTTCCAACTTTCAGGGATTATTTTTAAAACCATATTTAGACTTTATCTGTGTGGACACGGTGCTGATGGAAGACAGTGGGAAGTTAGAACAAGTGATTCAACTAAAGGAAAATGGCTGCAGGTCTACTGCATTCAAAACCCTTTGGGAAGTTAGAACAAGTGATTCAACTAAAGGAAAAGGGCTGCAGGTCTACTGCATTCAAAACCCTTTGGGAAGTTAGAACAGGTGAAAATATAGCACACAGCCTCAAGGGGAACTGTTTCTAATAACCATCTGGACCCAGACAGGGATCAGATCTATGATCTGTGACCAGTCATCACTGTCTATGCTGCAGCCAGCTGTCACAGGTCTGAAACCCCCAAACAAAAAGTGCTGCTTCACTGAACAGTTTACCACCCAGAACCAAATGAACTGCTGGGCTGTGACGTGAGACCACTGAACTATGGAAACGGTTTATTTATAATAGTGGAGCCAGATCATTATGGCAAAGTGCCATAATCTCTTTCAACAACCTGTTTATCCAGCATGCAAGACTGGACACTGTGCACACTGCTATGCATGACTCACTCTGCATCCCAAATGGCACCCCGTTCCATAAGGCTCTGGTCAAAAGTAATGCACTATATAGGGAATAGGGTTTACTGTTAAAATGAAGTGAGCTGCCACCACCTTAAAGGAGATGAAACCTTAACTTTGCTGGACTATTGAAACATATGGTTGTGAGGGTATTGGGACAGATTGAAGGTGTACTGAAACATTCATAATGAAACATGACATGGTGTGTTGTAAACCCACATAATTAAGAGTTCTGAAACACATTGCCAGAGACTGGGAGGAGTTCTGAAACATTCATCCTGAGGAGTTCTGAAACATTCATCCTGAGGAGTTCTGAAACATTCATCCTGAGGAGTTCTGAAACATTCATCCTGAGGAGTTCTGAAACATTCATCCTGAGGAGTTCTGAAACATTCATCCTGAGGAATTCTGAAACATTCATCCTGAGGTGTTCTGAAACATTCATCCTGAGGAGTTCTGAAACATGACATGGTTTGTTGTAACACCACGTAATCAGGAATTCTGCAACACCTTGCCAGAGACTGGGACTGCCCCTAAAAAACAACTAATCCCTTTGAAAACGGCCTATGTGGCATCGACATGAATCAGAAACATTTATTCTATTTTCAAAATTGATTACAAAGTGTAAATAGGATTATTTTGGTCTTAAAGTCTGTCTTGTCTAAGTAAAGTCATGGTGCTTTCAAGACAACTGGAAACTTAAAAAAACAAGGTTAAATCATGACGTCAGTGATCTTCAGGTCTGAAAGTCAGAGCTCTAGAAAAATGCCAGAGTTTCCGACTCGGAATAGCAAGTTGGATGACCGTTCAAAACAAAATCCCAGTCTGAGCTCCCAGAAAATACCAGAGCCCTGAAGCAAGCTCCCGGAACATTGTAAAGGAAATGGCGCTCCACCAAACTGAAAGTCTTCCGTCTAGCTTGGTACCGTGCAATATCGAAGAGCCCTCACTGCTGCTCGATCAGCCATCTTTTCCAACATAAGTTAATAAGAATAAAAACAATCCAAAATGTATTTTTGATATGGTCGCAAAGCTAACTATAAAGCAGCATTCCTCAAGTGAGGATGGCCTTCACTTCTTCTTCGACGAAAAGATCATGATCATTAGAAAGCAAATGACGGACTCTTTGAATCTGTATTTCTCCAAAACTCAGTTGTCCTGAGTCTGCACAGCATTGCCAGGACTTAAGATCAATGGAGACGCTCAAGTTTTTTAACCATGTATCTCTCGATACATTTACGAAAGTAGTCATGGCCTCTAAACCTTCCAGCTGCCTACTGGACCCTATTCCAAATAAACTACTGGACCCTATTCCAGCTGCCTACTGGAACCTATTCCAACTAAACTACTGGACCCTATTCCAACTAAACTACTGGAAAGAGTTACTTCCTTTGCTTGGCCCTCCTATGTAGAACATAATAAATGTCTCCCTATCTTCCAGATGTGTACCAAACTCACTAAAAGTGGCAGTAATAAATCCTCTCATGAAATAGCCAAACCTTGACCAGGAAAATGTTTTAAAAAAAATACGATTGGCCTATAGCGAAGAAAATACATTTACTGAGCGATAATGTAAACACCCGTTCTTCCAAACAAGCTATTGTCCAATGGATTGATGATCATATTATGAGCAACAAAACCTGCTCTTTTAGTCTACAAATGGTGTCAGTAGAGGAGGTGTTGAACCTATTGAAGTCATTACCCGATGGGAAATGTACAGGTTATGATCTTATGGACAATGTTTTACTTCGCTATGCTGCTCCCCAGATTACAGCTCCACTGAAATACATATTGAATTGGTCACTGGAAAAGGGGGATGTTTGCAAATGTATGGAAGCATGCTAAACTGTGTCCTATTCCGAAAGACAGCAAAGAACCCATTACTCCTGCCAATAGTCGACCAATTAGTCTACTCCCTTCACTCAGTAAGATATTGGAGGGTATTGTGAGTAGACAAATATGGGAGTACATGGAAAAGAATGATCTGATTACAGCCAATCAGCATGCTTATCGCAAAAACCATTCCACTACCACTGCATTGGTTGACATGACTGCCCAGTGGCTCAATACTATGGATAATAGCAGGTTTGTGGGTGTACTATTTTTTAGATTTTAGTGCAGCATTTGATTTAGTGGATCATGAAATAATTTTTACTAAATTAATGCAGTATGGTTTTAAGGAGGTAACATTGAATTGGGTACAGTCATATCTAACTGACAGGAAACAGTCCACCTATATCAATGGGTCGTTTTCTTCCCCTCATGCTTTAAACTGTGGAATACCGCAGGGCAGCTGCCTTGGGCCACTTCTTTACTTAATATATACCAACAACCTTCCTTATGCCTTATCTGAAACGCAAGCTACTATATTTGCAGATGATACTACAATTTATACAGCAAGACAATCTGTTCAACAGGTACAGCAAGCTCTGCAAGTAGATATGGGAAATATCAGGGAGTGCGTTTGCCTGGGAACAAACATGTTTTAAACACCAAGAAAACCAAAGTTATGTTGGTCTGATCCACCAGGAAAAGGCCAACACAACATGGGATACAATTACTAAGTATGGGGGGAGTACAAATTGAGAAAGTGGCAGAAACCAAACTACTAGAAGCACAGCTGGACAACTGCTTATCATGTTCATCCCAAATGATTTTTGTTATTTAATCTTTATTTAACTAGGCAAGTCAGTTAAGAACAAATTCATATTTACACTGACAGCCTAGGAACAGTGGGTTAACTGCCATGTTCAATGGTAGAACAACAGATTTTTACTTTGTCAGCTCAGGGATTCAATCTAGCAACCTTCCGGTTACTGGTCCAATGCTCTAACCACTATGGTAACTAATCTATGTATATATACAAAAAAATATTAAAACTGCATGCATGATCAGAAAGATAGCTAAATATTTACCAGGAAAGATTCTTAAGCAAATAACCCAAGCAATAATTGAGAGTCTGGTGAACTACTGTTCTGAGGTCTGGGGAAATGCATCAGCATGTGACATTAGGAGGCTGCAAATTGCACAGAACAAAGCAGCAAGGATTGTTTTAAGGTGGAGATATGGTTCTTCTGTTGTAGTCATGCTCAATGCTCTTGGTTGGTCATCAATCAACAAGACAATTGAAAAAAAACATGCTTATTTTATTTCATAATAAACACCATTTAAAACAACCAAACTCCATTCAGAACAGTATTCCTGTTGGTAAGAGACAGACATTCAGTAAATACTAGGAATAGATTGTCCACCATCTATGTGTTATCCAGACAGAAAAGAGAAATAGACAAAATAACATTTCGATTTAGAACAATAAAGAAACTGAATAATTTATCTGAGCAAACCAAAAACCTTTCAACATACAGCTGAAGTTGAAAGTTTACATACACTTAGGTTGGAGTTATTAAAACTAGTTTTTCAACCACTCCACAAATGTCTTGTTAACAAACTATAGTTTTGGCAAGTCGGTTAGGACATCTACTTTGTGCATGACACAAGTAATTATTAACACATGACACATGACACAAGATAATTTCACTTATAATTCACTGTATCACAATTCCAGTGGGTCAGAAGTTTACATACACTAAGTTGACTGTGCCTTTAAACAGCTTGGAAAATTCCCTAAAATGATGTCATGGCTTTAGAAGCTTCTGATAGGCTAATTGACATAATTTGAGTCAATTGGAGGTGTACCTGGGGATGTATATCAAGGCCTACCTTCAAACTCCACAGTCTGGTTCATCCTTGGGAGCAATTTCCAAATTCCTGAAGGTACCACGTTCATCTGTACAAACAATAGTACGCAAGTATAAACACCATGGGACCACGCAGCCATCATACCAATCAGGAAGGAGACGCGTTCTGTCTCCTAGAGATGAACGTACTTTGGTGCAAATCAATCAAATCAATCCCAGAACAACAGCAAAGGACCTTGTGAAGATGCTGGAAGAAACAGGTGCAAAAGTATCTATATCCACAGTAAAATGAGTCCTATATGGACATAACCTGAAAAGCCGCTCAGCAAGGAAGAAGCCACTGCTCCAAAACCGCCATATAAAAGCCAGACTACGGTTTGCAACTGCACATGGGGACAAAGATCGTACTTTTTGGAGAAATGTCCTCTGGTGTTGTCATGTCCTGACCAGTAAAAGGGGTTATTTGTCATTGTAGGTTGGTCAGGGCGTGACAGGGGGTGTTTGTTTTGTGTGTTTCAGTGTTTTTGGTTTATGTTCTATGTTTTCTATTTCTATGTGTATATCTAGTTTTCTATTTCTATGTTGGGTTTTTGGCAATGACCTCCAATTAGAGACAGCTGGTTGTCATTGTCTCTAATTGGAGGCCATATTTAGTTGTGTTTGTTTCACTTGTGTTTTGTGGGTGGTTCTTTTCTGTATAGCCTGGGAGCCTTTTGGAACTGTTATCGTCGTTTGTTTATTTTGTTTAAGTGTTTTCTTTAAATAAATAAAGAAGATGAGCACTATACCCGCTGCGCCTTGGTCCTATCCTTACGACGCCTATGACATGTGTGATGAAACAAAAATAGAACTGTTTGGCCATAACGATGGTGATTATCTTCAAAAGCGAGAGGGGTAGCAATCCTGATAAGGAAAAACATTCCTTTTGTTTATTCATCCTCGATTTCAGATCCTAATGGTCGGTATATTATTGTGGCTGGTACACTGAATTCGAAACCAATAACCTTGGTCAATTTATGTGGACCCAGCTTCGATGATCCGTTATTTGTTCAAAGGGTATTTAAGGCCATACCAAATATCTCGGATACAAGTGTTATTGTTGGAGGAGACTTTAACTCTACGTTAGATCCTCTTTTAGACAAACAGCTATCAAGGTCACTTCAACAATCAAATGCCAGTGTCTGTCTAAATACATTGATGACAAACCTTAACATTGTTGATATTTAGAGACTGACACACCCAACAGATGGGGATTATTCTGTCTTTTCATCAGTTCATAAATCATATTCCAGAATTGACCATTTTTTTTGTTGGACTCCAAACTAATTTCAGCAGCTGCGTCGGTTACCTATTCTAATTACTGACCACTCTCCTCTGTCCATGCTGCTGAAACACGACAATATGTCGACAGGTCGGCGACCTTGGCGCTTAGACGCATACCTGTTGAAAGATGAGGCTTTTTGTCAGTACTTGAAGGAGCAGATTGCCTTTTTTCCTCTGAGATAACGACACGGGGGATGTTGACGACTCCACCCTTTGGGAATCTCTAAAGGCTGTGATTAGAGGTTACAGTATTTCTTATACATCAGAAAGGAAGAAACGAGCCAATACCAGGCTGAGAGAAATTAAAAGAGAGTTAAGGGAACAAACAGGAGAACGTTTTTAGGACGAATTCCTCGAATGCGGTCCTGAGAAGATCACAAAGTTGAAATACGAATGCAAACGGACGGGCTCTTTACTTGCTAAAACGCAACAAAGTTATTTTGAACTGGGTGACAAACCACATAAATTATTAGCAAGACAGCTAAGGCATGTACTGGCATCTAGAGCTATTCACAAAATAAAAGACAAGAAGGGTAAAATAGTAACAGATCTGCAGGATATTAATAAATGCTTTGCGCAGTTTTACTCAGAGCTATATCAATCAAAATGCGATGCTACTTATCCACAAACTATGGAACGCTTTCTCGCTGAATGTGAACTTCCTAAACTAGACAGGGGGGCAGCTGCTGCTCTCGATGCTGGGATAACTTTAGAGGAAATTAACACAGCGATGGCACAATTTCCAAACAGCAAGGCCCCTGGGCCCAATGGATATGTAATAGAATTCTATAAGAAGTACTGCGCCAGTCTAGCTCCACTTCTGTTGCGAATGTTTAAACAATCCAAAGAAAATGCCAAACTCCCGCAAACACTGTATGAGGCTACGATAGCACTGATCTTGAAAAAATATACAGATTCGATGGAGATGTCGTCTTGTCGCCCCGTGTTGTTACCAGTGGCGGTTCTAGGCCATTTCAACTGGGGGGGGCCAAGCTGGGGCCAGTTGTACTGTTAGAGGGGCCAGTTACATTAGACGTTATTGTTGTCATATCGTTTTTTTCACTGCATTAGCAGGCATTAGCAGGCAAAAGACCATGTTCATAATCATTAGTGTTCCGAGTTGCCACTGTCTAATAACGGATGTAAAAAAAGAGAACACTAGCAAAAATTTGTTATGTAAAAATTATTTCATACTCCACATTTAGGGGGACCACAAGGGGGTCCAAAATTGTCACAGGGGCACCGCCCCCCCCTCCCCCCCCCACCCCACACAACCGCTAGTGGTTGTTACTCCCCATAGAAAATAAGGTGTTGACAAAGATAAAACCGATTGAAAAAATGTATTTCTGACGTCCAGACCAGACAGGTTTCATCCCAGGCCGACATATAAACTACAATTTGAGACGCCTTTTCAACGTAATGTATCATGATCATAAAGTTGAGGCAGTGGTAATAGCTCTTGAAGCAGAGAAGGCATTTGATCAGATTGAGTGGAAGTATATGATGTCGGTTCTGGAGCATTTCGGGTTTGGAAAGGAATTTATTAATTGGATATGAATTATTTATTCACATCCAATGGCGTCCGTGGTAATCAATCAGGAAATGTCGCAGTTCGAGGGCTGCCGACAGGGGTGCTCTATTTCGCCTGCTCTCTTCGCTATAGCCATGGAGCCCCTTGCTACTCGCATTCGTGCCGATATCGCTCCGGTTAAAATAAAAGACACGCAGCACAACATGTCCCTATATGCAGACGATGTTCTTTTGTTTTTATCCAAGCCTAAAACTTCTATTCCCCCCGTTACTTTACTTGATAAATACATATGGCTCCTTCTCTGGCTACAAGATAAACTGTCAAAAAAGCGAATTGATGCCGATATCACGGTGGATATGCCATTTCTGCAATCGAAATCAAAATCAAATCAAATCAAATGTATTTATATAGCCCTTCGTATATCAGCTGAAATCTCAAACTGCTGTACAGAAACCCAGCCTAAAACCCCAAACAGCAAGCAATGCATGTGAAAGAGGCACGGTAGCTAGGAAAAACTCCCTAGAAAAAACTCCCTAGAAAGGCCAAAACCTAGGAAGAAACCTAGAGAGGAACCAGGCTATGAGGGGTGGCCAGTCCTCTTCTGGCTGTGCCGGGTGGATATTATAACAGAACATGGTCAAGATGTTAAAATGTTCATAAATGACCAGCATGGTCAAATAATAATAATCATAGTAATTGTCGAGGGTGCAACAAGCACGTCCGGTGAACAGGTCAGGGTTCCGTAGCCGCAGGCAGAACAGTTGAAACTGGAGCAGCAGCATGGCCAGGTGGACTGGGGACAGCAAGGAGTCATCATGCCAGGTAGTCCCGAGGCATGGTCCTAGGGCTCAGGTCCTCCGAGAGAAAGAAAGAGAGAAAGAGAGAATTAGAGAGAGCATATTTAAATTCACACAGGACACCAGATAAGACAAGAGAATACTCCAGATGAAACAGACTGACCCTAGCCCCCCGGCACATAAACTACTGCAGCATAAATACTGGAGGCTGAGACAGGAGGGATCAGAAGACACTGTGGCCCCATCCGATGATACCCCCGGACAGGGCCAAACAGGCAGGATATAACCCCACCCACTTTGCTAAAGCACAGCCCCCACAACACTAGAGGGATGTCTACAACCACCAACTTACCGTCCGAAGACAAGGCCGAGTAAAGCCCACAAAAATCTCTGCCATGGCACAACCCAAGGGGGGGCGCCAACCCAGACAGGAAGACCACGTCAGTGACTCAACCCACTCAAGTGACGCACCCCTCCCATGGACGGCATGGAAGAACACCAGTAAGTCAGTGACTCAGCCCCTGTAATAGGGTTAGAGGCAGAGAATCCCAGTGGAAAGAGGGGAACCGGCAAGGCAGAGACAGCAAGGGCGGTTCGTTGCTCCAGCCTTTCCGTTCACCTTCACACTCCTGGGCCAGACTACACTTAATCATAGGACCTACTGAAGAGATAAGTCTTCAGTAAAGACTTAAAGGTTGAGACTGAGTCTGCGTCTCTCACATGGGTAGGCAGACCATTCCATAAAAATGGAGCTCTATAGGAGAAAGCCCTACCTCCAGCCATTTGCTTAGAAATTCTAGGGACAATTAGGAGGCCTGCGTCTTGTGACCGTAGCGTACGTGTAGGTATGTACGGCAGGACCAAATCGAAAAGATAGGTAGGAGCAAGCCCATGTAATGCTTTGTAGGTTAGCAGTAAAACCTTGAAATCAGCCTTTGCCTTAACAGGAAGCCAGTGTAGGGAGGCTAGCACTGGAGTAATATGATCAAACTTTTTGGTTCTAGTCAGGATTCTAGCAGCCGTATTTAGCACTAACTGAAGTTTGTTTAGTGCTTTATCCGGGTAGCCGGAAAGTAGAGCATTGCAGTAGTCGAGCCTAGAAGTAACAAAAGCATGGATTAATTTTTCTGCGTCATTTTTGGACAGAAAGTTTCTGATTTTTGCAATGTTACGTAGATGGAAAAAAGCTGTCCTTGAAACAGTCTTGATATGTTCTTCAAAAGAGAGATCAGGGTCCAGAGTAACACCGAGGTCCTTCACAGTTATTTGAGACGACTGTACAACCATCCAGATTAATTGTCAGATTGAACAGAAGATCTCTTTGACAATCTACCCCATTTAGAACAGTGATGGACAAGTTCACAAGCCATTGGCATTGTAGTGACAAGAGACCTTAATCAGCTATTGAAAGCGAATTGGGACATGAAAATGTATCAGCTTAAAACCTGTTGGGGCTAGGGCGGCCGGATAAAAAACGTACCCGATTTAAACTGGTTACTACTCTTGCCCATAAACGAGAATATGCATGTAATTAGTATATTTGGATAGAAAACACTCTAAAGTTTCTAAAACTGTTTGAATGGTGTCTGTGAGTATAACAGAACTCATATGGCAGGCCAAAACCTGAGAAGATTCCATACAGGAAGTGCCCAGTCTGACAATTTATTGTCCTTCTGTAGCCTCTCTGTCAAAAATACAGCATCTGTGCTGTAACGTGACATTTTCTAAGGCTTCCATTGGCTCTCAGAAGGCGCCAGAAAGTGTAATGAGATGTCTGCAGTCTCTGGGCAAAAAACAGCAGCTCTGTTTGATACTGGCCTGCCTGGGGACAGTGACATTGGAGATGCGCGTTCATGTGAATTCTCCATTTTGTTCATTCAGTCTTTGAATGAATACAACGTCGCCCGGTTGGAATATTATCGCTATTTTACGAGAAAAATTGCATAAAAATTGATTTTAAACAGCGTTTGACATGCTTCGATGGAAGTAATGGAATATTTTGAAATTGTTTGTCACGAAATGCGCCCGCGCGTCACCCTTCGGATTGTGACCTGAACGCACGAACAAAACGGAGCTATTTGGATATAACTATGGATTATTTGGAACCAAAACAACATTTGTTGTTGAAGTAGAAGTCCTGGGAGTGCATTCTGACGAAGAACAGCAAAGGTAATCCAATTTTTCTTATAGTAAATCTGAGTTTGGTGAGGGCCAAACTTGGTGGGTGTCAAAATAGCTAGCCGTGATGGCCGAGCTATGTACTCAGAATATTGCAAAATGTGCTTTCGCTGAAAAGCTATTTTCAAATCTGACACCGCGATTGCATAAAGGAGTTCTGTATCTATAATTCTTAAAATAATTGTTATGTATTTTGTCAACGTTTTATGCTGAGTAATTAAGTAAATTCACCGGAAGTTTGCGGTGTGTATGCTAGTTGCTAGTTCTGAACATCACATGCTAATGTAAAAAGCTGTTTTTTGATATAAATATGAACTTGATTGAACAAAACATGCATGTATTGTATAACATAATGTCCTAGGAGTGTCATCTGATGAAGATCATCAAAGGTTAGTGTTGCATTTAGCTGTGGTTTTGGTTTTTGTGATATATATATGCTTGCTTGAAAAATGGCTGTGTGGTTATTTCTGGCTATGTACTCTCCTAACATAATCTAATGTTTTGCTTTCGCTGTAAAGCCTTTTGAAATCGGACAATGTGATTAGATTAATGAGAGTCTTGTCTTTCAAATGGTGTAAAATAGTCCTATATTTGGGAACTTTGAATTATGAAATTTTGTGGTTTTAAATTTGGCGCTCTGATGTGTCACTGGCTGTTGAATAGTGCGGGACGATTTCGTCCCACCTACCCTAGAGATTAAACAAAATATAGATTTTTGGAAAACTCTGCCTGTCTCCTTGGTTGATCGAATACATGCTATCAAAATGGTTGTCCTACTCAGGTTTCTTTACCTCTTCCAATGTCTACCCAATTTCATACCGCAAAGCTATTTTAAGAAACTGGATTCAATAGTAATTCCATTTTCTATGGGATAACAAGGCAGCCAGAATTTCAAAGAAGCATTTATGCAAGTACAAGATAGAGGGGGGCTTTGGCCTTCCTCACTTTAAACTGTATTATTGGCTTGCTAATCTGAACATTGTCACGTCCTGGCCAGTATATAAGGTTAATTGTTTTGTAGTTTGGTCAGGGCGTGACAGAGGGTATTTGTTTTATGTGGTTCGGGGTGGTGTGTTTGTGTAAAGGGTGTTTGATTTAGTATGTCCGGGGTTTGGTTTATGTCTAGGTAGTTCTATGTGGAGTCTAGTATGTCTGTTTCTATGTCTGGTGAATTGGTGTTGGGACTCTCAGTTGAAGGCAGGTGTTTTCTATCTGCCTTTGATTGAGAGTCTCATAAATGAGGGTGTGTTTGTGTTTGTGTTTTTGTGGGTGATTGTTCTGTGTTCAGCCCTAGGCTTTGCCAGACTGTTTAGTTGTACGTTCGTTTTCGTGTTTTGTTGTTTTGTAGTGCTCTTTCTTATAGTTAATAAAAGTCAAGATGAGCATTCACGTACCTGCTGCATTTTGGTCCACATTTTCCGATGACGATTTCGTTATCTCGTCAGAGGATGAAGACAACCGTGACAGAATCACCCACCACCAAAGGACCAAGCAGCAGAGGAAGGAGCGGAGGATTTTCGAAGAGGACAAACGAGAGAGATGGACTTGGGAGGAGATCTTGGAGGGAGAAGGCTCCTACACTTGGGAGGAGATCCAAGCAGGGAAAGATCGCCTTCCTTGGAAACAGGTGGTACGCGAGAGAGAGGATAGGAGTAAGGCTGGTATGGACCGGGAACGTTTCCGAGGGACAAGACTGGCGTTGAAGCACGAGAGGCACCCCCAAGAAAATTTTGGGGGGGGGCACACGGGTAGTTTGGCTAGGCGAAGGAAGAGCCGGAAGCCAGCTACCCGTGGTTATATGGAGGAGCGTATGAGGTGGGGAGCGCCATGTTTCGCTGAGAAGCGCAATATCTCACCCATACGCACGCACAGTCCGGTGCGAGTTATTCCAGCCCCTCGCAGGTGCCGTGCTAGAGCGGGCATCCAGCCTGGTAGGAGGATGCCTGCGCAGCGCATCTGGTCGCCGGTACGCCTCCGAGGACCAGGCTACCCAACTCCCGCTCTACGCACGGCTACCATCAAGCCCCTGCACAGCCCAGTCTGCCCTGTACGAGCACTCCGCTCGTGCAGGGCTACTAGTTCCATCGAGCCAAGGCGGGTTGTGCAGGAGGTAAGATCTAGACCGGCTGTGCGCCTCCATAGCCCTGGGTTTCCAGCTCCTGTCTCTCGTGCGGACCCGGAAGTGCGTCCACCCAGTCCGACTCGTCCTGTTCCCGCTCCCCGCACTAAACGGCAAGTGCGTAAACCCAGCCTCGCGAGTCAACAGTCGTCGGAGCTGCCCGCCAGTCAACAGTCGTCGGAGCTGCCCGCCAGTCAACAGTCGTCGGAGCTGCCCGCCAGTCAACAGTCGTCGGAGCTGCCCGCCAGTCAACAGTCGTCGGAGCTGCCCGCCAGTCAACAGTCGTCGGAGCTGCCCGCCAGTCAACAGTCGTCGGAGCTGCCCGTCAGTCAACAGTCGTCGGAGCTGCCCGTCAGTCAACAGTCGTCGGAGCTGCCCGTCAGTCAACAGTCGTCGGAGCTGCCAGTCAGTCAACAGTCGTCGGAGCTGCCCGTCAGTCAACAGTCGTCGGAGTGGTCAGACTGCGCTGAACTGCCGGAGTGGCCAGACTGCGCTGAACTGCCGGAGTGGCCAGACTGCGCTGAACTGCCGGAGTGGCCAGACTGCGCTGAACTGCCGGAGTGGCCAGACTGCGCTGAACTGCCGGAGTGGCCAGACTGCGCTGAACTGCCGGAGTGGCCAGACTGCCCTGAACTGCCGGAGTGGCCAGACTGCCCTGAACTGCCGGAGTGGCCAGACTGCCCTGAACTGCCGGAGTGGCCAGACTGCCCTGAACTGCCGGAGTGGCCAGACTGCCCTGAACTGCCGGAGTGGCCAGACTGCCCTGAACTGCCGGAGTGGCCAGACTGCCCTGAACTGCCGGAGTGGCCAGACTGCCCTGAACTGCCGGAGTGGCCAGACTGCCCTGAACTGCCGGAGTGGCCAGACTGCCCTGAACTGCCGGAGTGGCCAGACTGCCCTGAACTGCCGGAGTGGCCAGACTGCCCAGACTGCCCCGAGCTGACAGACTGCCCTGAACTGCCGGAGTGGCCAGACTGCCCTGAACTGCCGGAGTGGCCAGACTGCCCTGAACTGCCGGAGTGGCCAGACTGCCCTGAACTGCCGGAGTGGCCAGACTGCCCTGAACTGCCGGAGTGGCCAGACTGCCCTGAACTGCCGGAGTGGCCAGACTGCCCAGACTGCCCCGAGCTGACAGACTGCCCTGACCTGCCCGAGTTGCCAGACTGCCCTGACCTGCCCGAGTTGCCAGACTGCCCTGACCGTCCCGAGTTGCCAGACTGCCCTGACCGTCCCGAGTTGCCAGACTGCCCTGACCGTCCCGAGCTGCCAGACTGCCCAGACAGCCTGGAACGGCCTGAGCCGGAGCCACCTCCAATATAGGTGGGTTGGGGAGGGGGGGTGTAGCACAGTGCCGTCGTTGACGGCAGCCACCCTCCCTTCCCTCCCTTTAGTAAGGGGGAATTTTCTTTTGGGTATTGTTTGGGGGTAATTTTTTTTGTGTTAAGGTGCTTCTGGGGTAGCACCTTTAAGGGGGGGGTACTGTCACGTCCTGGCCAGTATATAAGGTTAATTGTTTTGTAGTTTGGTCAGGGCGTGACAGAGGGTATTTGTTTTATGTGGTTCGGGGTGGTGTGTTTGTGTAAAGGGTGTTTGATTTAGTATGTCCGGGGTTTGGTTTATGTCTAGGTAGTTCTATGTGGAGTCTAGTATGTCTGTTTCTATGTCTGGTGAATTGGTGTTGGGACTCTCAGTTGAAGGCAGGTGTTTTCTATCTGCCTTTGATTGAGAGTCTCATAAATGAGGGTGTGTTTGTGTTTGTGTTTTTGTGGGTGATTGTTCTGTGTTCAGCCCTAGGCTTTGCCAGACTGTTTAGTTGTACGTTCGTTTTCGTGTTTTGTTGTTTTGTAGTGCTCTTTCTTATAGTTAATAAAAGTCAAGATGAGCATTCACGTACCTGCTGCATTTTGGTCCACATTTTCCGATGACGATTTCGTTATCTCGTCAGAGGATGAAGACAACCGTGACAAACATTGTGTCTTTCTGGAGGGAAAGTTTACCTGGGATGCGACACAATGATATGCCTTCATGGCTTTTGATTGAGCAGGCCTCCTGTCAACGTTCCTCACTCCCTGCACTTGTTAATAGTCCATCACTATGTGGAAAAAGACACTTATGACTCTAATCCAGTCGTTTTTCATACTCTTAGGATCTGGAAACAGATTAGGTATTTTCTTAATAACATACCCACTGTATACATTGACAGCCCGATTTTGCCTGAATCATGCTTTCCACCCTGCATTGGATGATATGGTGTTTTCACAGTGGAGGTAGAAGGGGCACACAACAATTGGTCATTTATACATGGATGGTCAGTTTAGCTTCATTTCAACACTTACAGGGTAAGTTTAACATGCCAAAAACACAAGCTTTTTCACATACCTCCAAATCAGGAATTTCTTAAGGAAAACATATCCCACAGTATGACATTAAGCCAAATAATCCTACATTACCTGATCCTTGTCAAACCTCATTCAAACGGGTCAGTCTCTAGACTGTATGATGTCCTACAGGCCCACATAGAGGTATCCACAGACACTATTAAAAACATGGAGGTATCCACAGACACTATTAAAAACATAGCGGTATCCACAGACACTATTAAAAACATAGAGGTATCCACAGACACTATTAAAAACATAGAGGTATCCACAGACACTATTAAAAACATAGCGGTATCCACAGACACTATTAAAAACATGGAGGTATCCACAGACACTATTAAAAACATGGAGGTATCCACAGACACTATTAAAAGGGCTTGGGAACAAGAACTTGGTTCAGAAATCTCAGATGAGGACTGGGTAGAAACTCTCAGGAATATAAACCACAGTTCAGTGAATATCAGACACAACCTTGTTCAGTTTAAGGTGATAAACAGGTTACATTAATCAGAGGTGAAACTGTATAAAATATTCCCCGGACACCTCACCACTGTGTGAGAGGTGCAATCAGGATGAGGGGACGTTGACCCACTTATTTTGGACACGTCCTAAGTTACACGCTTACTGGGATCTCATTTTTGAGTACTTACCTAAAGACTTCGATAGAGTTCTAGCCCCAGATCCATTGATCTCTCTGTTTGGTTACAGTTGATGGGAATAACCAGGAAGGGAAGGCTGTCTCTACTTTGTATTCTATTAGCTAAAAGGCTCATATTGTAATTTTGGAAATTGGAGACTGTACCTACCTTTGAAATGTGGTTACGGGATTTAGGGAATGTAATACATATGGAAAAGATATGATACAATACTTCCAATAGAAGTCCATTGTTTTATAAAATATGGCAGCCGATACTGGATAAAGTCCTGGGTCGTAAACTAGGTTGACGATCTGCTGCTACTCTGTGCTGTACTCCACTCAATATTTATTTTGGGGCTTAACTACACTGCTTGTAATGACTATACGCTGTCTTCATATACATGTACCACCTAATAGGATGTTGTTTTATTTGGTGTATGTGTGAGTTATTAAGTTTTGTTTTGTCCTCTAAATTGGCCATCCCATTCAACTGTACAATGAATGTCAATGTTTTGTATTGCTGTCTTTTTTCATTGATTTTTTTATTGGAAAATAATAAACATATTATTTAAAAAAATATATGACAGTTCAAAGATATTCATATCCTAAAAATCAACAGAAATGTGGCATATTTCACATTCATGGTAAAAACAACAAAAAAATACATGAAAATGACCGCTAATGTTAGCAGTAGCACTTACACTAAACTTGTACAAAACGTCAACAAAGTCATCCATTATCCGAATGTCTCTGAGTATTTATATTCAGATGATGGTACATGACATGGAAGGTCGGTCAGATGGATTGAATCACAGTACAGTTGAGTTAGATGAAATGATTGACAGTTCAGCTGGTATTATTCTAACTCTGGTCTTGATTGGCTGTGGTTAGGATTGGTTAGCCTTGATTGGCTGTGGTTAGGATTGGTTAGCCTTGATTGGCTGTGGTTAGGATCGGTTAGTCTTGATTGGCTGTGGTTAGGATTGGTTAGTCTTGATTGGCTGTGGTTAGGATTGGTTAGTCTTGATTGGCTGTGGTTAGGATTGGTTAGTCTTGATTGGCTGTGGTTAGGATCGGTTAGTCTTGATTGGCTGTGGTTAGGATTGGTTAGTCTTGATTGGCTGTGGTTAGGATCGGTTAGTCATGATTGGCTGTGGTTAGGATTGGTTAGTGTTGATTGGCTGTGGTTAGGATTGGTTAGTCTTGATTGGCTGTAGTTAGGATTGGTTAGTGTTGATTGGCTGTGGTTAGGATTGGTTAGTCTTGATTGGCTGTGGTTAGGATTGGTTGGCCTTGATTGGCTGTGGTTAGGATTGGTTAGTGTTGATTGGCTGGAGCAGCCATGGAAGCTCCATCAGTCTGACAGTAGGTCTATTTAGTACAGGAGCAGCCATGGAAGCTCCATCAGCATGACAGTAGGTCTATATAGTACAGGAGCAGCCATGGAAGCTCCATCAGCCTGACAGTAGGTCTATATAGTACAGGAGCAGCCATGGAAGCTCCATCAGCATGACAGTAGGTCTATTTACTACAGGAGCAGCCATGGAAGCTCCATCAGTCTGACAGTAGGTCTATTTAGTACAGGAGCAGCCATGGAAGCGCCATCAGCTTGACAGTAGGTCTATTTAGTACAGGAGCAGCCATGGAAGCTCCATCAACATGACAGTAGGTCTATTTAGTACCGGAGCAGCCATGGAAGCTCCATCAGCTTGACAGTAGGTCTATTTAGTACAGGAGCAGCCATGGAAGCTCCATCAGCCTGACAGTAGGTCTATTTAGTACAGGAGCAGCCATGGAAGCTCCATCAGTCTGACAGTAGGTCTATTTAGTACAGGAGCAGCCATGGAAGCTCCATCAGTCTGACAGTAGGTCTATTTAGTACAGGAGCAGCCATGGAAGCTCCATCAGCATGACAGTAGGTCTATTTAGTACAGGAGCAGCCATGGAAGCTCCATCAGTCTGACAGTAGGTCTATTTAGTACAGGAGCAGCCATGGAAGCTCCATCAGTCTGACAGTAGGTCTATTTAGTACAGGAGCAGCCATGGAAGCTCCATCAGCCCGACAGTAGGTCTATTTAGTACAGGAGCAGCCATGGAAGCTCCATCAGCTTGACAGTAGGTCTATATAGTACAGGAGCAGCCATGGAAGCTCCATCAGTCTGACAGTAGGTCTATTTAGTACAGGAGCAGCCATGGAAGCTCCATCAGCTTGACAGTAGGTCTATTTAGTACAGGAGCAGCCATGGAAGCTCCATCAGTCTGACAGTAGGTCTATTTAGTACAGGAGCAGCCATGGAAGCTCCATCAGTCTGACAGTAGGTCTATTTAGTACAGGAGCAGCCATGGAAGCTCCATCAGCCTGACAGTAGGTCTATATATTACAGCCCCCCCCCCCCCCCCCCCACAATTACAGCACTTAACCTTCACATGACTCCCTCAATCACCGTAATCATGTACCCCTCCAAACTTTGCTCATATTGTATTTCCTTTACCGTGAACAGCTACATGTCCCATTCCATTCTTTAGCATTTAGAACAATGGTGACGGGACAAATTCTCTAACATTGAAACGAAGGAATCCTCTCTGTGCTTTTCCAGGTAAAATCTTCTTATTAAAACCTCGGCATCACTGATAGGCTTTCAGTTCTTTGACCCTTCTTTGCTACTGATCAACCTTTTTGGCCTCAATCACACTGCCTTCCCTTCACATTTGATTTAATATCATCTGTGGATAATGGGCCACCGGTGATGTCTCCCCTCCACCTAGGATAAGCACCAGGGACATGGCTTTTAATCTTCTTCCTATTAAGCTTTACCATTTGCAGAATCTTCCCTTGCTGAGCCTGACCACCACAGAATATTAGCAATCTACCTTTTCCAATGAACCCGAGCTAGTTAGACTTCCCCTACCTGTTTCTCTATGGCAGTGGTTAGTCAGATAGGGTGTAAATGAGGCCCTGTGGTCTCATCAAACTACCATCGCCACTTTCCACCAACACATCACTACTGTTGCTTCCTACCTCTTGCTTCTGACCCTCTTTACGTTTTCTTTACTAGACGCTCCACTGCTTTCAGTATCATGATCTCTCTTCTTCTCTCTTCTTCCTGTGTCTTTCAGTATCATGATCTCTCTTCTTCCTGTATAATGATCTCTCTTCTTCCTGTGTCTTTCAGTATCATGATCTCTCTTCTTCCTGTATAATGATCTCTCGTCTTCCTGTGTCTTTCTGTATAATGATCTCTCTTCTTCCTGTGTCTTTCTGTATAATGATCTCTCTTCTTCCTGTATAATGATCTCTCTTCTTCCTGTGTCTTCCTGTATAATGATCTCTCTTCTTCCTGTGTCTTTCCACTACCGACCATTCAGGTCGTTGACCCTCATCCTCCCCTCCATATCATCAGAACTGACAGCCATTCAGGTGGTTGACCCTCATCCTCCCCTCCATATCATCAGAACTGACAGCCATATTGTTGGCATTCCAGCACAGCTGTTGCGTCTTCAACCTTTTCTCCATTTCGTCCGTTTGGTTATCACTACTCTCCGCCATTTCCGACTCCTTCGTTTCTGAACAAGTCCAGGGGAGGGGGCCGCAAACTTGCCTGTTTTTCATACTTGACCACAGACCCCTGCCAAAATGGCCTCCCTTCACCTCCATGCCCCAGACTGGGGGGGGGGGAACACTGATCAGTCCAGCAGCACAATGAGGAAAGTTCACATTTTATCTTTTAATTTAAACATTTGTCTTCTGATCTGGGTGACCAAGTTCCTCACACAGTACGTGGCTGTGTGATTGAGTGGGTAACATTTCCAAAACATTTACCATTGAATGAAAATCATCATCAATCAATCATTTGATTGTACTGTATGAGAGTGTCACGTTCGTGTGTATAGACGGACCAAGGCGCAGCGTGAGTAGCGTTCCACATCTTTATTATAAAGTGAAACTTAGCAAAATACAAAACAAACAATAAATGAATAAACGAACCGTGACTACAGACATGCTACGTGCACTAACTCAAAACAATATCCCATAACACTCAGGTGGAGAACATGCTACTTAAGTATGATCCCCAATTAGAGACAACGATAGCCAGCTGCCTCCAATTGGGAATCATACTAAAACACCAACATAGAAAAAAAACAAAGTAGAACCCCACATAGAAAATATAAACTAGACTAAACCCACTAGTCACGCCCTGACCTACTCTACCATAGAAAATAAAGGCTTTCTATGGTCAGGATATGACAGAGAGACAGTCTGATAAAACATGTTTTTTTTGGTGTGTTTTGATGCTGCCTCGTACTGAAACAACAACGTGTTTTCACAACAGTCTCCTTGAGAACACAATGATTCATATTGAACAACCACTTTGGGTGTTTCACATTACTTCCCTTCTGTTTAGAAATCAGAACACTTACATTGTGTTTACGTAACCGATGTGAAATGGCTAGCTAGTTAGCGGCGGTGCGCGCTAATAGCGTTTCAATCGGGTGACAGTCACTCGCTCTGAGACCTTAAGTAGTTGTTCCCCTTGCGCTGCAAAGGCCGCGGCTTTTGTGGCGCGATGGGTAACGATGCTTCGTGGGGTGTCAGTTGTTGATGTGTGCAGAGGGTCCCTGGTTCGAGCCCAGGTTGGGGCGAAGAGAGGGACGGAAGCTATACTCTTACATTTACATTGTGTTTACGTTCAAACTCTCTCCCAACACCAGATCTCAGGTGAACCACTTTATATTGTGTTTGGACTGTTTTTCTATTGTAACGGTGTTTCAGACTCTTTGTATTTCAACCTAGATGAGGCCTAAAGTCAGTCAGTCTTACTCACAGGCACTTGGTAGGGAAGTGGACACCCTCTGTTTTTACATGCAGAGGAACACACAGGACCAATCTAGTCTGTGTTCTTCCATCAAAAAAAAACCCATTCTTACGGACAGACAGAGCATCATGCAGAGGAACACACAGGACCAAATCCAATCTGCATCCCAAATGGCAAACTCTTCCGTATGTAGTGCACTACTTCTATGGGCTCTGGTCAAAAGTAGTGCACTAAATAGGAAATAGGGTGCCTTTTTGGAACACAACCCTAGTTTCTACCTCCGCAGCCGGAGTATCTATGGTAACAACACTCCCCTCCAGGTTTTCCCAAATTGGGGCAGAGTTTCCCGTGAAGATACCCCGCTCACTCGGGTCCTGAACTTGCTTTTTTTCAGAAAAAATATTGAGGTGGCGTTTCACTGAGGACGACTCAACATGAGCCCACAAAGCAGCAGCTTCTTTTTCTATTAAAAATATCTCTCTCTCCTTCTCTCTCTCTCTCTTTCTCTCCTCTCTCTCATTCTCTTCTTGTCACGTCCTGACCAGAGAGAGCCTTTTATTTTCTATGTTGGTTAGGTCAGGGTGTGACTAGGGTGGGTTATCTAGGTTGTTTTATGTCTATGTTGGCCTGATATGGTTCCCAAACAGAGGCAGCCGTTTATCGTTGTCTCTGATTGGGGATCATATTTAGGCTGCCATTTCCCCACTGTGTTTTGTGGGATCTTGTTTTGTTTTTGTGTAGTTGCCTGTGAGCACTCCAGAATGTTTTGTTTGTTCTTTATTGTTTTTTTTTGTTCGGTTCACTTCAAATAAAATGTAGAATCGATTTCACGCTGCGCTTTGGTCTGAATGTTCTTACGACGATCGTGACACTTCTCTCTTTCTCTCCTTCAAAACTCTTTCTCTCTCTTTCTCTCTCTCTTTCTCTCTCTTTCTCTCCTTCTCTCTCTCTCTTCTCTCTCAATTCAATTTCAATTCAATTTAAGGGCTTTACTGGCATGGGAAACATATGTTAACATTGCCAAAGCAAGTGAAGTAGATAATATACAAAAGTGAAATAAACAATGAAAATTAACAGTAAATATTACACTCACAGAAGTTCCAAAAGAATAAAGACATTTCAAATGTCATATTATGTCTATATACAGTGTTGTAACTATGTGCAAATAGTTAAAGTACAAAAGGGAAAATAAATCAACATAAATATGGGTTGTATTTACAATGGTGTTTGTTCTTCACTGGCTGACCTTTTCTTGTGGCAACAGGTCACACATCTTGCTGCTGTGATGGCACACTGTGATATTTCACCCAGTAGATATGGGAGTTTATCAAAATCGGGTTTGTTTTCAAATTCTTTGTATCTGTATAATATGAGGGACATATGTGTCTCTAATATGGTCATACATTTGGCAGGAGGTTAGGAAGTGCAGCTCAGTTTCCACCTCATTTTGTGTGCAGTGTGCACACAGCCTGTCTTCTCTTGAGAGCCAGGTCTGCCTACGGCGGCCTTTCTCAATAGCAAGGCTCTGCTCTCTGAGTCTGTACATAGTTAAAGCTTTCCTTAAGTTTGGGTCAGTCACAGTGGTCAGGTATTCTGCCACTGTGTACTCTCTGTTTAGGGCCAAATAGCATTCTAGTTTGTTTTTATTTCTTATTTCTCTCTCTGTGTCTCTGTGTCTCTGTGTCTCTGTGTCTCTGTGTCTCTGTGTCTCTGTGTCTCTGTGTCTCTGTCTGTCTGTCTGTCTGTCTGTCTGTCTGTCTGTCTGTCTGTCTGTCTGTCTGTCTGTCTGTCTGTCTCTCTCTCTCTCTCTCTCTCTCTCTCTCTCTCTCTCTCTCTCTCTCTCTCTCTCTCTCTCTCTCTCTCTCTCTCTCTCTCTCTCTCTCTCTCTCCTCTCTCTCTCTCTCTCTCTCTCTCTGTGTGTCTCTCTCTCTGTGTGTGTCTCTGTCTGTCTCTCTCTCTCTCTCTCTCTCTCTCTGTGTCTCTCTATCTCGCTGTGTGTCTCTCTCTGTCTCTCTGTGTCTCTGTCTGTCTCTCTTTCTCTCTCTCAGTGTGTGTGTGTCTCTCTCTGTCTCTCTGTGTCTCTGTCTGTCTCTCCATTCCATTCTATTCAATTCAATTTGCTTTATTGGCATGACTTAACAATGTGCATATTGCCAAAGCTTACTTTGGATATTTACAATATGAAAATAATAAGAATCAAAATTGTCAACAGTAACAACAATAACCAAGGTTCAAAATAACCATACATTCAACAATAACAATAATCATACAGTAGAGGACATGTGCAGGTTTATTGGTCTGTCAGACACTGTCCCTCATCTTATGGCAGGCAGCAATGTAGTGCGCTGCCAACCCACAGCTCTCTGCATCCTCCCCCAACAGGACGGGTAGCCTATCCTCATCAGAGAGGTCTTTAAAACCTTGAATAAGGGTTTCAAATTTGGGGAAATGACACTCTTTAATTGTTTTATATGTTTTACATTTTGTCAGGAAATGCAGCTCTGTCTCAGGTTCTGCTGTTGTGCAGTGGTTGCACAGCCTTTCCTCTACAGGGAGCCAGGTTTTCCTGTGTCTACCCTTCTCAATGGCAAGGCTGTGCTCACTGAGCCTGTACTTTGTCAAGGTTTTTCAAAGGTTTTGATCAGTAACCATGGTCAAATAGTTAGCCACAGTGTACTGTTGATTTAGGGCCAGATAGTACTGCATTTTGATTTGTGCTTGTGCTTATGTTTCCCAATAAGCAATGTAGTTTTGTTTTGATTGTGTTGTAATTTGTTTTATTCTGATTGATTGGATGTTCTGGTCCTGAGGCTTCAGTGTGTTAGTAGAACAGGTTTGTGAACTCAGCCCCAGGACCAGCTGGATGAGGGTCCTGAGGCTTCAGTGTGTTAGTAGAACAGGTTTGTGAACTCAGCCCCAGGACCAGCTGGATGAGGGGACTCTTTTCTTTGCTCATCTCTTGGCATTGCAGGGCTTGGTAATGATATTTTTATTTTTAATTTTTTTATTTCACCTTTATTTAACCAGGTAGGCAAGTTGAGAACAAGTTCTCATTTACAATTGCGACCTGGCCAAGATAAAGCAAAGCAGTTCGACAACATACAAAAACACAGAGTTACACATGGAGTAACACAACATACAATCAATGATGCAGTAGAAAAAAATAAGACTATATACAATGTGAGCAAATGATGTGAGATAAGGGAGGTAAAGGCAAAAAAGGCCATGGTGGCAAAGTAAATAAAGTATAGCAAGTAAAACACTGGAATGGTAGATTTGTAGTTTGAAGAAAGTTCAAAGTTCAAATATAAATAATATGGTGCAAAGGAGCAAAATAAATAAAATAAATAAATACAGTAGGGGAAGAGATAGTAGTTTGGGCTAAATTATAGATGGGCTATGTACAGGTGCAGTGATCTCGGAGCTGCTCTGATAGCTGGTGCTTAAAGCTAGTGAGGGAGATAAGTGTTTCCAGTTTCAGAGATTTTTGTAGTTCGTTCCAGTCATTGGCAGCAGAGAACTGGAAGGAGAGACGACCAAAGGAGGAGTTGGCTTTAGGGGTGACCAGAGAGATATACCTGCTGGAGCGCATGCTACAGGTGGGTGCTGCTATGGTGACCAGTGAGCGGAGATAAGGGGGGACTTTACCTAGCAGGGTCTTGTAGATGACCTGGAGCCAATGTGTTTGGCGACGATTATGAAGCGAAGGCCAGCCAACGAGAGCGTACAGGTCGCAGTGGTGGGTAGTATATGGGGCTTTGGTGACAAAACGGATGGCACTGTGATAGACTGCATCCAGCTTGTTGAATAGAGTGTTGTTGGCTGTTTTGTAAATCAAATCAAATCAAATCAAATTTATTTATATAGCCCTTCGTACATCAGCTGAAATCTCAAAGTGCTGTACAGAAACCCAGCCTAAAACCCCAAACAGCAAGCAATGCATGTGAAAGAAGCACGGTGGCTGGGAAAAACTCCCTAGGAAAAACTCCTGAGAAAGGCCAAAAACCTAGGAAGAAACCTAGAGAGGAACCAGGCTAAATGACATCGCCGAAGTCGAGGATTGGTAGGATGGTCAGTTTTACGAGGGTATGTTTGGCAGCATGAGTGAAGGATGCTTTGTTGCGAAATAGGAAACCAATTCTAGATTTAACTTTGGATTGGAGATGATTGATGTGAGTCTGGAAGGAGAGTTTACAGTCTAACCAGACATCCAGGTATTTGTAGTTGTCCACAAATTCTAAATTAGAACCGTCCAGAGTAGTGATGCTGGACGGGCGGGCAGGTGCAGGCAGCGATCAGTTGAAGAGCATGCATTTAGTTTTACTTGTGTTTAGGAGCAGTTGGAGGCCACAGAAGGAGAGTTGAATGGCATTGAAGCTCGTCTGGAGGGTTGTTAACACAGTGTCCAAAGAAGGGCCAGAAGTATACAGAATGGTGTCGTCAGCGTAGAGGTGGATCAGAGATTCACCAGCAGCAAGAGCGACATCATTGACGTATACAGAGAAAATAGTTGGCCCAAGAATTGAACCCTGTGGTAACCCCATAGAGACTGCCAGAGGTCCGGACAGTAGGCCCTCCGATTTGACACACTGAACTCTGTCAGAGAAGTAGTTGGTGAACCAGGCGACGCAATCGTTTGAGAAACCAAGGCTACTGAGTCTGCCGATGAGGATGTGGTGATTAACAGAGTCAAAAGCTTTGGCCAGGTCAATGAATACGGCAGCACAGTATTGTTTCTTATCGATGGCGGTTGCGATGTCGTTTAGGACCTTGAGCGTGGCTGAGGTGCACCCATGACCAGCTCTGAAACCAGATTGCATAGCGGAGAGGGTGCGGTGGGATTCGAAATGGTCGGTAATCTGTTTGTTGACTTGGCTTTCGAAGACCTTAGAAAGGCAGGGTAGGATGGATATAGGTCTGTAGCAATTTGGGTCAAGAGTGTTACCTCCTTTGAAGAGGGGGATGACAGCAGCTGCTTTCCAATCTATGGGAATCTCAGACGACACGAAAGAGAGGTTGAACAGGCTAGTAATAGGGGTTGCAATAATTTCGGCAGATAATTTTAGAAAGAAAGGGTCCAGATTGTCAAGCCCAGCTGATTTGTAGGGGTCCAGATTTTTCAGCTCTTTCAGAACATCAGCTGAATGGATTTGGGAGAAGGAGAAATGGGGGAGGCTTGGGCGAGTAGCTGTGGGGGGTGCAGTGCTGTTGAATGCAGTAGGGGTAGTTAGGTGGAAAGCATGGCCAGCCGTAGAAATTTTTTTATTGAAGTTCTCAATTATAGTGGGCTTATCGGTGGTGATAGAGTTTCCTATCCTCAGTGCAGTGGGCAGTTGGGAGGAGGTGTTCTTATTTTCCATGGACTTTACAATGTCCCAGAACTTTTTAGAGTTTGAGTTGCAGGAAGCAAATTTCTGTTTGAAAAAGCTAGCCTTGGCATTTCTAACTGCCTGTGTGTATTGGTTTCTAACTTCCCTGAAAAGTTGCATATCGCGGGGCCAGTTCGATGCTAATGCAGAACGCCACAGGATATTTTTGTGTTGGTTAAGGGCAGTCACGTCTGGGGAGAACCAAGGGCTATATCTGTTCCTGGTTCTAAATTTCTTGAATGGAGCATGCTTATTTAAGATGGTGAGGAAGGCATTTAAAAAAATAACCAGGCATCCTCTACTGACGGGATGAGGTCAATATCCTTCCAGGATACCAGGGCCAGGTCGATTAGAAAGGCTTGCTCGTTGAAATGTTTCAGGGAGCGTTTGACAGTGATGAGTAGAGGTCGTTTGACCGCTGACCCATTACGGGTGCAGGCAATGAGGCAGTGATCACTGAGATCTTGGTTGAAAACAGCAGAGGTGTATTTAGAGGGCACGTTGGTTAGGATGATATCTATGAGGGTGCCCATGTTTACGGCTTTGGGGTGGTACCTGGTAGGTTCATTGATCATTTGTGTGAGATTGAGGGCATCAAGCTTGGATTGCAGGATGGCTGGGGTGTTAAGCATGTCCCAGTTTAGGTCACCTAGTAGCACGAGCTCTGAAGATAGATGGGGGGCAATCAGTTCACATATGGTGTCCAGAGCACAGCTAGGGGCCGAGGGGGGTCTATAGCAGGCGGCAACGGTGAGAGACTTGTTTTTGGAGAGGTGGATTTTTAAAAGTAGAAGTTCAAATTGTTTGGGTACAGACCTGGATAGCAGGACAGAACTCTGCAGGCTATCTCTGCAGTAGATTGCAACACCGCCCCCTTTGGTCGTTCTATCTTGTCTGAAAACGTTGTAGTTAGGGATGAAGATTTCAGAGTTTTTGGTGGAATTCCTAAGCCAAGATTCAGACACAGCTAGGACATCCGGGTTGGCAGAGTGTGCTAAAGCAGTGAATAAAACAAACTTAGGGAGGAGGCTTCTAATGTTAACATGCATGAAACCAAGACTATTACGGTTACAGAAGTCATCAAAAGAGAGCGCCTGGGGAGTAGGAGTGGAGCCAGGCACTGCAGGGCCTGGATTCACCTCTACATCCCCAGAGGAGCAGAGAAGAATAAGTATGAGGGTACGGCTAAAAGCTATAACAATTGGTCGTCTGTGACGTCCAAAATAGAGAGAAAAAGGAGCAGGTTTCTGGGGGCGATAAAATAGCTTCAAGGTATAATGTACAGACAAAGGTATGGTGGGATGTGAGTACAGAGGAGGTAAACCTAGGCATTTAGTGATTATGAGAGAGATATTGTCTCTAGAAACATCATTGAAACCAGAAGATGTCATAGCATGTGTGGGTGGAGGAACTGAGAGGTTGGATAAGGTATAATGAGCAGGGCTAGAGGCTCTACAGTGAAATAAGCCAATAAACACTAACCAGAACAGCAATGGACATTGCATATTGACATTAAGGAGAGGCATGCTTAGCCGAGTGATCAAAGGGTCCAGTGAGATTCAGACAGCTAGCCGGGCCATAGGTAGCAAGCTGGTGGAAGATGGAGGGAGGTCTGTTTTTAGCCACCTCGTGCGTTTCCGTCTGTGGGTTAGTGGGGTTCCGTGTGGAAGGGAGGACCTGTCCAAGTTGGCAAAATAGTTAGTTATAGTGGCCCAAGAAAATTGTCCGATAGACCTATTCAGATCGCAGCCGATAAGCCAGCTTACGATTAGCCGGCCGCAGATGGGCGATCAGGTTACGTCGTGACGGAGGGGCCAGTTGGATAACTCCCTCGGGCAGATAACGTCGGTGGTCCAGTCGTGAAGACCCGATGGGGCTCCGCATCGGCAGTAAAAAGGGTCAGGATAGGTGATTGTAGCCCAGGAGACAGGAAAAGCCCACGAGTGGCTGACGGAACTCTTCAGCTGGCTAGCTCCGTAATAATGTGTGTTAATTCCGTGACCGACGTTGCCAATAGTCGCTCAGGTAGCAGCTAGTTAGCTGCAAGATCCAGGTGTAAATGTCCAGAGCCTGCGGTAGAAATCGGGGAAAGGAGAGAGAATAGGTCCGGTATGCTCTGGTCTGAGTACAAAAACTGGCGATAGCTTTTCGCGCTAATGGATAGCTGAGGACAGCTAACCGTGGCTAGCTGAACTCCAACGTTAGCCAGTGAAAATGGCTAACCTCTGGCTAGCTTCTGTTGTGGAATTCAGATGAGGTAAATAATACTTACTTTTTTAAATTGGTGAGGCGGGTTGCAGGAGAGTGCTTTGAGGTTGAGTTTTTAGAAGAAAAAATGTAAAACGATAAGTGAAGAAAAATAGGTAAATATATATACACACGGGACACGACAAGAGGAGGGTAGAGGACGTCAGAACTGCTACGCCATCTTGGAATAGTTGTGAGATGAGAGGGGGTCACTGTATTTTAGATGTTTCCAAAACTTTTGAGTTTTTATTATTGGTGGATATTGGCCTAATTCTGCCTTGCATGCATTGTTTGTAGTTTTCCTCTGGGCATGTAGGAGAATCTTACAGAACTCTGCATGCAGGGTTTCAATGGGGTGTTTGTCCCATTTAGTGAAATCTTGTTTTGCAAGTGGACCCCACACCTCGCTGCAATAAAGTGCAATTGGTTCAATGACACATTCAATTAGTTTTAGCCAAATTTGAACAGGTATTTCATAGGTATTATTTGAATCTTTTTTTAATGGCGTAGAATGCCCTGCATGCTTTCTCTCTCAGTTCATTCACTGCCTCATTAAGGTGTCCAGTTGAGCTTATATTTAAACCTCAGTAATTGTAGTGTGTACAGTACTCTATATATTTTGTACCAATTGAGAACTTTGGTCTAATTCCCTGAGATCTTGATGTTCTCTGGAAAATCATTATTTTAGTGTTTTTGGGGTTTACTGCCAGGGCCCAGGTCTGGCAGTACTGCTCTAGCAGGTCCAGGCTCTGCTGTAAGCCATGTGCTGTGGGTAACAGTAGGCATAGGTCATCTGCAAAGAGTAGGCATTTAACCTCTGAATTTTGGAGACTAACATCAGGGGCTGAGGATTTTTCTAGAATAGTGGCCAATCTCTTGATATAAATATTGAAGAGTGCAGGGCTCAGATTGCAACCCTGGCGAAGGCCCCGCCCCTGGTTAAAGAATTCTGTTCTTTTCTTGACAATTTTAATGCTGCACGTATTGCCAGTATACATTGATTTAATTATGTAATATGTTTTACCCCCTACACCAGTTTCAATAACTTTGTAGAACAGTCCTGTATGCCAAATAGAATCAAATGCTTTTTGGAAGTCGATAAAGCAAGCGTATATTTTGGTATTATTTTGGTGGACATGTTTATCTATCAGGGTGTGTAGGGTGTAAATATGATCAGTTTTGGTATAAATCTAATTTGGCTTTTACTCAAGACATTGTGCTTATTAAGGAAATGTAGAACTCTTACATTTATAATACTACAGAAAACCTTCCCCAGGTTACTGTTCACACAAATGCCTCTGTAATTGTTAGGGTCAAATTTGTCTCCGTTCTTAAAGATTGGGGTTATGAGTCCTTGATTCCAGATGTCAGGGAAATAACCTACACTCAGGATCAAATTAAATATAAATATATTTTAATATAGCCAATTGAAATTTTGCACTAGTGAGTTTGAGCATCTCATTTAGGATGCCATCAGGTCCGCATGCTTTTTTAAATTTGAGGGCCTGAAGTTTCTTATAGAGCTCCTGGTCAGTAATTGGGGAGTCCAATGGATTTTGATTGTCCTTTATATCTTTTTCTAATCCATTCAACTTCTCATGAATTTGGCGTTGTTCTGCGTTTGTGTCAGTTTGGCGAATGTTTTAAAATGGGTTGTCCATATGTCACCATTTTGTATCGCTAATTCCTCTTGTTTCGATTTTTTTTTTCTTCCAATTTCATCAAAGGTTGTTTGTGTTTATGGACTCCTCAGTTAGTGTCAGCTGCTTGCTGTTGTACTGTGCTTTTTTGGTTCTGAGTGTACGTTTATAGAGTTTTAAAGTCTCACAGTAAGGAAGGCGTAATTCACCATTATGTGGGTCTCTGTGCTTTTGGTTGGATAGTGTTCTAAGTGTTTTCCTTATAATTTTACAATCTGCATCAAACCAGTTGTCATCTATGATCTTTTTTGTTTTGTTTTTTATCAATTTCAATTGTGCTTCTTTTGCCGTTTGCCTGAATATATAGTTGATGTTTTTTACTGCTAGATTGATGCCTTCTTTACTGTGAGTGAATTTGGTGTCCAGAAAGTTATCTAAGGATATTTTGGTTACAGGTTGCTTTCTGGTATTCGTCTGTGCTTTTTTGGGCCCATCTTTATGAATTTCTGATGTTGTACAGCTTACTGGGCTGTGAATGTGTGGTTGTTTCCATGTCTGTTCTTTTGAGGAACAACGTAATTTGGCTGTGATCAGACAGAGGTGTTAGTGGCTTGACAGTGAATGAGCTGAGAGAGAAAGGGTCCATGTCTGTGATCATATAGTCTACTGTACTGTGGCCAAGAGGTGAGCAGTAGGTGAATCTCCCCAAAGAGTCCCTCTGTAACCTACCATTGACAAAGTACAGACCCAGGCTTCTACAGAGCTGCAAAAGATCCCTTCCGTTTTTGTTGACGGTGCTGTCACTGTTGTTTCTACGGGGGAGATGAAGACAGTTAGAAACAGTATGACCTGTAATAAAGCTGTCCCCTCGTGTGCTCGTTAGATCAGGTAGTGTTCCTGTGCGCGCATTTGTGTCCCCACAGATGAGCACATTTCCCTGGGCCTGGAAATGGCACGTCTCTTCCTTAAGGCTGGGGAAGTTCTCCTCTGAGTAATATGGGGATTCTGAGGGGGGGATATATATTGCGCAAAGGAACACATCTTTTTCTGTCAGTACAAGTTCTTTTTTGAGTTTTAGCCAAATGTGATATTTACCAATTTTGAGGGGATCAATTAGATTTTGTAGTTCGGATTTGTACAAAATGATTAATCTTCCAGTCTCTGCCTCTATTGACAGAGCTGTGTTTTTGTGATGGCACAATGACCTCTCTGTAGCCTGTGGGACAGTGAGTGACAACGTCAGCCTTACACCATGTCTCCTGCAGAATGATGACGTCAACATCTTTAAGAAGTTTGTTGAACTCCAGTGTTAAACTCTTCAGTCTGAAGGTTGATGAGTTTAGACCCTGAATATTACACATGCTAACTGATAGGTTGATGAGTTTAGGCCCTGAATGTTCCACATGCTAACTGATAGGTTGATGAGTTTAGACCCTGAATGTTCCACATGCTAACTGATAGGTTGATGAGTTTAGTCCCTGAATGTTCCAAATGCTAACTGATAGGTTGATAGTTTAGACCCTGAATGTTCCACATGCTAACTGATAGGTTGATGAGTTTAGACCCTGAATGTTCCACATGCTAACTGATAGGTTGATGAGTTTAGACCCTGAATGTTCCACATGCTAACTGATAGGTTGATGAGTTTAGACCCTGAATGTTCCACATGCTAACTGATAGGTTGATGAGTTTAGACCCTGAATGTTCCACATGCTAACTGATAGGTTGATGAGTTTAGACCCTGAATGTTCCACATGCTAACTGATAGGTTGATGAGTTTAGACCCTGAATGTTCCACATGCTAACTGATAGGTTGATGAGTTTAGACCCTGAATGTTCCACATGCTAACTGATAGTGATTTCATGTTGCAGAAAGAAAGAATAGCAGTCAGAAATACAGTAACTACTAACTATTAAGATTTATAAATATATATATTTATATATACACAACTTAATAGTTTTTAGTTACTGTATATATATATATATACAACTTAATAGTTTGGAGTTACTGTGTATATATATATATATATATATGTATATATATATATATATATATATATATATATATATATATATATATATATATATATATATATATATATATATATACACATATATATATATATATATATATATATATATATATATATATATACACACACAACTTAATAATTTGTAGTTACTGTATTTCTGCTAACTATTAAGTTGTATATATATATTCCTATTCATTGAACGAGTAAACTGTTAGTACAATTGGTGTGTGTCTCTCTCTCTCTCTGTCTGTCTGTCTGTGTCTCTATCTGTTTCTGTCTCTGTGTCTCTATCTGTCTGTGTCTCTATCTGTCTCTATGTGTCTCTATCTGTCTGTGTCTCTATGTGTCTCTATCTGTCTCTGTCTCTATGTGTCTCTATCTCTCTCTGTCTATCTCTATCTGTCTCTGTCTCTGTGTCTCTCTCTATCTGTCACTGTCTCTCTCTGTCTCTGTCTCTATGTGTCTCTATCTCTATCTGTCTCTGTCTCTATGTGTCTCTGTCTCTATCTGTCTCTGTCTCTATGTGTCTCTGTCTCTATCTGTCTCTGTCTCTGTCTCTATCTGTATGTGTCTCTATGTGTCTCTGTCTCTATGTGTCTCTATCTGTCTCTCTCTGTCTCTGTCTGTCTCTGTGTGTCTCTATCTGTCTCTATCTGTATGTGTCTCTATGTGTCTCTGTCTCTACGTGTCTCTGTCTCTATGTGTCTCTATCTGTCTCTCTCTGTCTCTGTCTGTCTCTATGTGTCTCTATCTGTCTCTCTCTGTGTGTGTCTCTGTCTGTCTCTGTCTCTTTCTCTCTCCTTCTCTCTCTCTCTCTGGCTCTGTCTGTCTCTATCTCTCTCTGTCTGTCTCTCTCTGTGTCTCTATCTCTCTCTTTCTGTCTGTCTCTCTTTCTCTGTGTGTCTCTCTGTCTCTGTCTGTCTCTATGTCTGTCTCTGTCTGTCTCTATGTCTCTCTCTCTGTGTCTCTATCTGTCTCTATCTCTCTCTCTGTGTGTGTGTCTCTGTCTCTGTCTGTCTCTATCTCTGTCTGTCTCTCTCTGTCTCTGTCTGTCTCTATGTGTCTCTATCTCTCTCTGTCTGTCTCTCTCTGTGTCTCTGTCTCTTTCTCTCTCTTTCTGTCTGTCTCTATCTCTATCTCTCTCTCTCTGTGTCCCTATCTCTCTCTCTCTCTCTGTCTCTCTCTCTCTCTTCCTCTCTCTGTCTTGTAAAGTCTCAAAATAACTCTCTGTGTTTGTTAAAGCCAGTAGCACCACATCATCTCTAAAACCATTCTGTTTGTAAATCTGAACGGGACATATGAAGCGTGATGATGCATTGCTGTATGAAGGAGTGAAATTGGTGTTTCTCAGAATCTTATCCACGCGATGACCTGAGGATGTGCATCATTTGCCCTCCAGTTGAAGGACTAAAGTTGTCATGTTTTTAAAGGTACAGTAGAAAAGCAGTCATTAAGACTTCTAATGGAGTTCCATTGTCATTTCCCCCCCCCCCCCAAAAAAAAAAATATTTCACTGAAGGGAACTAGTTATTTTAAAGCTTTGTTTCAAAGTTAAGGAAGAGATTCATTATTGATTGATTCCCTAATTGAATCCTTCTGTGTAACGATGTGCTCTGAGAGTCAGGAAGCAAGTTCAGGGAGTGAGTGTTTTAATCAACAAACACAACATTATTTTTTTAATATATTTTTATTTCACCTTTATTTAACCAGGTAGGCTAGTTGAGAACAAGTTCTCGTTTACAATTGCGACCTGGCCAAGATAAAGCAAAGCAGTTCGACACAAACAACAACACAGAGTTAGACATGAAATAAACAAAACATACAGTCAATAACACAATAGAAAAGATCTATATACAGTGAGTGCAAATGAGGTAAGATTTGGGAGGTAAGGCAGTAAATAGGCCGTAGTGGCGAAGTAATTACAATTTAGCAATTAAACACTGATAATTCAAAAAAAGATCCAGGAACAAACACACATACATGACACAGGAATAGAAACAATAAGCCTGGGGAAGGAACCAAAGGGGGTGACATATATAGGGCAGGAACCAAATGGGGTGACATATATAGGGCAGGAACCAAAGGGGGGTGACATATATAGGGCAGGAACCAAAGGGGGGTGACATATATAGGGCAGGAACCAAAGGGGGGTGACATATATAGGGCAGGAACCAAAGGGGGTGACATATATAGGGCAGGAACCAAATGGGGTGACATATATAGGGCAGGAACCAAATGGGGTGACATATATAGGGCAGGAACCAAAGGGGGGTGACATATATAGGGCAGGAACCAAAGGGGGTGACATATATAGGGCAGGAACCAAAGGGGGGTGACATATATAGGGAAGGAACCAAATGGGGGTGACATATATAGGGCAGGAACCAAAGGGGGGTGACATATATAGGGCAGGAACCAAAGGGGGGTGACATATATAGGGCAGGAACCAAAGGGGGGTGACATATATAGGGCAGGAACCAAAGGGGGTGACATATATAGGGCAGGAACCAAAGGGGGGTGACATATATAGGGAAGGAACCAAATGGGGGTGACATATATAGGGCAGGAACCAAAGGGAGGGGACATATATAGGGCAGGAACCAAAGGGAGGGACATATATAGGGCAGGAACCAAAGGGAGGGACATATATAGGGCAGGAACCAAATGGGGGTGACATATATAGGGAAGGCAATCAGGGAGGTGACGAAGTCCAGATGAGTGTCATAATGCGCTGACACACGTAACGATGGTGGCTGGTGTGTGCGCCATAACGAGCAGCCTGGTGACCTAGAGAGACCGGCGAGGGAGCACACATGACATGCAGGGGTTCATAGAAGATCAAAACCATCCTAGGGGCAGTGATTTTGTTTGTGGGATATCCAACCAAGTGATACTTTCGTCTAAGATTCGCGTTAGCACAAATATTAATAACACTGGCTGTTGTCAATAATTTTATATATATATATATATATATTATTTAAATTATGTCAGACAATGAACTGAAACGTTACATAACATCACAGCCATGATAGAAATCAGAGACCGCTGCAGCCGGTACCAAGGTTACAGGACGAGGGACTGGTCTGAATCAGAGACCGCTGCAGCCGGTACCAAGGTTACAGGACGAGGGACTGGTCTGAATCAGAAACCGCTGCAGTCGGTACCAAGGTTACAGGACGAGGGTCTGGTCTGAATCAGAGACCGCTGCAGCCGGTACCAAGGTTACAGGACGAGGGACTGGTCTGAATCAGTGACCGCTGCAGTCGGTACCAAGGTTACAGGACGAGGGACTGAATCAGAGACCGCTGCAGCCGGTACCAAGGTTACAGGACTAGGGACTGGTCTGAATCAGAGACCGCTGCAGCCGGTACCAAGGTTACAGGATGAGGGACTGGTCTGAATCAGAGACTGCTGCAGCCGGTACCAAGGTTACAGGACGAGGGACTGGTCTGAATCAGAGACCGCTGCAGTCGGTACTAAGGTTACAGGACGAGGGACTGGTCTGAATCAGAGACCGCTGCAGCCGGTACCAAGGTTACAGGACGAGGGACTGGTCTGAATCAGAGACCGCTGCAGTCGGTACCAAGGTTAAAGGACGAGGAACTAAATCAGAGACCGCTGCAGCCGGTACCAAGGTTACAGGACGAGGGACTGGTCGGAATCAGAGACCGCTGCAGTCAGTACCAAGGTTACGGGATGAGGGACTGGTCTGAATCAGAGACCGCTGCAGCCGGTACCAAGGTTACAGGACCGCTGCAGCCTGTACCAAGGTTACAGGACGAGGGACTGGTCTGAATCAGAGACCGCTGCAGCCGGTACCAAGGTTACAGGACGAAGGACTGGTCTGAATCAGAGACCGCTGCAGCCGGTACCAAGGTTACAGGACGAGGGACTGGTCTAAATCGGAGACCGCTGCAGCCGGTACCAAGGTTACAGGACGAGGGACTGGTCTGAATCAGAGACCGCTGCAACCGGTACCAAGGTTACAGGACGAGGGACTGGTTTGAATCAGAGACCGCTGCAGCCGGTACCAAGGTTACAGGATGACGGTCTGGTCTGAATCAGAGACCTCTGCAGTCGGTACCAAGGTTACAGGACGAGGGACTGGTCTGAATCAGAGACCGCTGCAGCCGGTACCAAGGTTAGAGGACGAGGGTCTGGTCTGAATCAGAGACCGCTGCAGTCGGTACCAAGGCTACAGGATGAGGGACTGGTCTGAATCGGAGACCGCTGCAGCCGGTACCAAGGTTACAGGACGAGGGTCTGAATCAGAGACCGCTGCAGCCGGTACCAAGGTTACAGGACGAGGGACTGGTCTGAATCAGAGACCGCTGCAGCCGGTACCAAGGTTACAGGACGAGGGACTGGTCTGAATCGGAGACCGCTGCAGCCGGTACCAAGGTTACAGGACGAGGGACTGGTCTGAATCAGAGACCGCTGCTGTCGGTACCAAGGTTACAGGACGAGGGACTGGTCTGAATCAGAGACCGCTGCAGCCGGTACCAAGGTTACAGGACGAGGGACTGGTCTGAATCAGAGACCGCTGCAGTCGGTACCAAGATTACAGGACGAGGGACTGAATCAGAAACCGCTGCAGCCGGTACCAAGGTTACAGGACGAGGGACTGGTCTGAATCAGAGAACGCTGCAGCCGTTACCAAGGTTACAGGACGAGGGACTGGTCTGAATCAGAGACCGCTGCAGCCGGTACCAAGGTTACAGGACGAGGGACTGGTCTGAATCAGAGACCGCTGCAGCCGGTACCAAGGTTACAGGACTGGTCTGAATCAGAGACCACTGCAGCCGGTACCAAGGTTACAGGACGAGGGACTGGTCTGAATCGGAGACCGCTGCAGCCGGTACCAAGGTTACATGACGAGGGACTGGTCTGAATCAGAGACTGCTGCAGCCGGTACCAAGGTTACAGGACGAGGGTCTGGTCTGAATCAGAGACCGCTGCAGTCGGTACCAAGGTTACAGGACGAGGGACTGGTCTGAATCAGAGACCGCTGCAGCCGGTACCAAGGTTACAGGACGAGGGTCTGGTCTGAATCAGAGACCGCTGCAGCCGGTACCAAGGTTACAGGACGAGGGGCTGGTCTGAATCAGAGACCGCTGCAGCCGGTACCAAGGTCACAGGACGAGGGACTGGTCTGAATCAGAGACCGCTGCAGTCGGTACCAAGGTTACAGGACGAGGGACTGAATCAGAAACCGCTGCAGCCGGTACCAAGGTTACAGGACAAGGGACTGGTCTGAATCAGAGACCGCTGCAGCCGGTACCAAGGTTACAGGACGAGGGACTGGTCTGAATCAGAGACCGCTGCAGCCGGTACCAAGGTTACAGGACGAGGGACTGGTCTGAATCAGAGACCGCTGCAGTCGGTACCAAGGTTACAGGACGAGGGACTGGTCTGAATCAGAGACCGTTTCAGCCGGTACCAAGGTTACAGGACGAGGGACTGGTATTTATAGGTTGTTATTTTCTTTCCAATCTTCACACCTCACAGTGTTTCACTCAAACCCTTTCAGCTTCATGGCAGAATGATCTCCAGATATACTCCACAGTAGTTTATCAACCTGTCGGTAACCTGTTTATAATAGCAATAAGGCACCTCTGGGGTTTGTGGTATATTGGCCAATTTACTATGGCTAAGGGCTGTATCCAGGCACTCAATCCAGGCGTTGCGTAGTGCTTATGAACAGTCCTTAGCCGTGGTATATTGGCCATATACCACACCCACTCGTTTCTTATTGCTTAGTTATGACATTAAGGTTTTAGTTCGGTTTTTTTTTTTTACAGCAGAAGGAACCAGCGCTGAAAGGTCTCCATGTTCTTGTTACTATAAGGAGCTCGGCGAGGTTTTGGACATCACATGGTTTCATTTTATCGCTTCATGACTGCCTGGGTTAGCCTATACTGTATCTGTCATAGCCAGGCTATCGTTAGTGTGTTCCCTCGAAGACGCGCATCGGGAGACCAAGCCTTCACTTGTTGTTGGCGGCTTTCTCACAAGTGGATAAACGCATAACCGTTTCCTCTAAACGATGCGTAAAAGTAGCCTAAATTCAACATCTGGAACTTGACACAGCAGTGTTCCTGGACTGAGTGTGATACATAGACCATGCGAGGCTCTGGACAAAAATCACCACTTTCTCCGGAGGTAGCAGCGCTGTCATTTCTTAACTCCTGGAACGTCTGGACGAGGACGCCGCGTCTGTGTGAGAGAAAACCATGCTGCTACCGGGTAACGAAACGGGCTACGTCTGGACCGAGTTATTAAACACCGGCAACCTGACGGTGGGGGCCGGTGAACAAGACCACGGTGGTGCGGAGGCGGTGATTGTTCCCGTGATTTTTGGATGTATATTTTTCCTGGGTGTCGTCGGGAACTCTCTAGTGATTATAGTAATAGGGAAAATCAAGGCCCGGCGTAACAGAAGTACGACAAACATTTTTATCCTCAATTTAAGTATAGCGGACATATTGTTTCTGCTATTTTGTGTCCCGTTCCAGGCTACTATATACTCCCTACCCGAGTGGATATTTGGAGCGTTTTTATGTAAATGCGTTCACTATTTGGTGATGGTGTGTATGCTGGTGAGCATCTTCACTCTTGTTGCCATGTCAGTGGACAGGTACATAGCTGTTGTACACTCCAAAAAGTCCCCCTGCATTCGCAACAGGAGGAATGCCCTCATTGGGGTCTGTGTTATTTGGGCGCTATCGTTCATATTCTCTATACCAGTGGCGCAACACCAGATACTTACTGACCATCCGGAAGCGCCAAACAGTTCGTTCTGCTGGGAAGCGTGGTACGCAAGCGCTTCCAAACACACCTACAAAGTCACGATTTTAGTCATTGGATATCTGTTGCCGTTGGGGTTGATCATATGCTGCTATGCGAAGGTAAGACAACTTTTCTTCTGTAGTAGAGAAACTGTCGAACGCTTACCTTTTACGCACAGGTTAAGGTGTACATTAGTGATGTTTTAACACTCTCCTGTGTAATGGCAAATGACACAAGGACACATGATGACATTTATTGGGCTTTAATGCTAATGTTTTTCATTCAAGCGCGGCAATAATTGCTGTGAGCGAGAATAAAGTGAGAATGTGCGGCACCACTGCGCTCCGGAAAACCTGCGCGTGTGTCAGTGCTCTTTGTACCCGGCTGCGTGACAGTTTTTTACCCCGTGCGGTGTTGGGTTAAGAGGGCTAGAATTTCTGACAGCCCTATATAGTCCTTCATATGGTTTACTACAGACTGGACTACTTCGACAAACTGCTTTGGTTGTTATTAGTTACAATACACATATTGTCGCTTAACCCAGAACTAAAATACTGTCACTAACCCAGAACTAAAATACTGTCACTAACCCAGAACTAAAATACTGTTGTTTTTAACCCATAACTAAAATACTGTTGTTTTTAACCCAGAACTAAAATACTGTCACTAACCTAGAACTAAAATACTGTCACTAACCCAGAACTAAAATCCTGTTGTTTTTAACCCAGAACTAAAATACTGTTGTTTTTAACCCAGAACTAAAATACTGTTTTTTTAACCCAGAACTAAAATCCTGTTGTTTTTAACCCAGAACTAAAATACTGTTTTTTTTAACCCAGAAATAAAATACTGTTTTTTTAACCCAGAACTAAAATCCTGTTGTTTTAACCCAGAACTAAAATCCTGTAGTTTTTAACCCAGAACTAAAATCCTGTTGTTTTTAACCCAGAACTAAAATACTGTTGTTTTTAACCCAGAACTAAAATCCTGTTGTTTTTAACCCAGAACTAAAATCCTGTTGTTTTTAACCCAGAACTAAAATCCTGTAGTTTTTAACCCAGAACTAAAATCCTGTTGTTTTTAACCCAGAACTAAAATCCAGTTTTTTTTAACCCAGAACTAAAATACTGTTTTTTTAACCCAGAACTAAAATCCTGTTGTTTTAACCCAGAACTAAAATCCTGTAGTTTTTAACCCAGAACTAAAATCCTGTTTTTTTTAACCCAGAACTAAAATCCTGTTGTTTTTAACCCAGAACTAAAATCCTGTTGTTTTTAACCTAGAACTAAAATCCTGTTTATAACCTAGAACTAAAATCCTGTTGTTTTTAACCCAGAACTAAAATCCTGTTGTTTTTAACCTAGAACTACAATCCTGTTTATAACCTAGAACTAAAATCCTGTTGTTTTTAACCCAGAACTAAAATCCTGTAGTTTTTAACCCAGAACTAAAATCCTGTTGTTTTTAACCCAGAACTAAAATCCTGTTGTTTTTAACCCAGAACTAAAATCTTGCATAATTTGGTCAGATGCAATGTTTACATTGTCTGTCCAAGATAGATGACCATAGAAATGACAACCATAGATCCTTTAATAATAATAGACATAAATATACTAGTAGACAGAATGGCAGCAGCATACAGTACGTGGTGAGTGAGTGTGTGTGGGTGTTATTGTGTGTATGTGTGTTAGTGTGTGTGGGTGTTATTGTGTGTATGTGTGTATGTGTGTTAGTGTGTGTGGGTGTTATTGTGTGTTAGTGTGTGTGGGTGTTATTGTGTGTATGTGTATTAGTGTGTATTAGTGTGTATGTGTGTGTGTGGAGGGGGGGGTTTAGTTTGAGTGGGTGTGGTGGTGAGTGAGTATGTGTGTGTGTGTGTGTGTGTGTGTGTGTGTGTGTGTGTGTGTGTGCGTGTGCGTGCGCGCGCGTGCGTGTGCGTGTGTCTGCGTGTGTGTGTGTCTGCGTGTGTGTGTGTGCGTGTGCGTGCGTGCGCGTGCGTGTGCGTGTGTCTGCGTGTGTGTGTGTCTGCGTGTGTGTGTGTGTGTGTGTGTAAGAGTGTCAGTGTAGCCGTGATAGGAAGGTACACACAGCCATAAAACACACGTTTTTCCAGCAGCAGACTATGATCGATAATGTCAAAAGCCGCACTGAAGTCCAACAAAACAGCCCCCTTTTCATCATCAATTTAACTCAGCCAATCGTCAGTCAAACAGGGCTGAAAAGAGACAGTTAACAGGAATATATAAATACGGATGGTAATATACTGATGGTAATATATACATGTAAACAGGGCTGAAAAGAGACTGGTAGCAGGAATATACACTGAGTTTACAAAACATTAGGAACACCTTCCTAATATTGTGTTGCACCCCCTTTCTCCCTCAGAACAGCCTCAATTCGTCAGGGTATGGACTCAACAAGGTGTCGAAAGCGTTCCACAGGGATGCTGAACCATGTTGACTCCAATGCTTCCCCACAGTTGTGTCCAGTTGGCTGGATGTCCTTTGGGTGGAGGACCATTCCTGATACACACAGGGAAACTGTTGAGTGTGGAAAACCCCAGCTGTGTTGCCGTTCTTGACACACTCAAACCGGTGCACCTGGCACCTGCTACCATACTTTATTTATTTATTATGGATCCCCATCCTGAGGTCCAGCAAAATGAAGGCAGTTATACAATTGTCAACATATTACAATACATTCATTACAGAATTCACAACACACTAAGTGTGCGTCCTCAGGCCCATACTCCACTACCACATATCTACACAACACAAAATCCATTTGTACGTGTGTGTGTGTGTGTAGTGCTTATGTTATCACATGTCTACGTTTTTCATTTTATTTCACCTTTATTTAACCAGGTAGGCCAGTTGAGAACAAGTTCTCATTTACAACTGCAACCTGGCCAAGATAAATTTTTTTAACCTTTATATAACTAGGCAAGTCCGTTAAGAACAGATTCTTATTTTCAATGACGGAACAGCAGGTTAACTGCCTTGTTCAGAGGCAGAATGACCTTGTCAGCTCGGGGGATTCGATCTTGCAACCGTTTGGTTACTAGTCCAACGCCCTAACGACTAGGCTACCCTGCCACCCCATAAAGCAAAGCAGTGCGACACAAACAACACAGAGTTACATATGGAATAAACAAACATACAGCCAATAACACAATAGAAAAATCTATATACAGTGTGTGCAACTGTAGTAAGATTAGGGAGGTAAGGCAACAAATAGGCCATAGTGGTGAAATATTTTTAGCAATTTAGCAATTGACACTGGAGTGATAGATGTGCAGAAGATGAATGTGCAAGTAGAGATACTGGGGTGCAAAGGAGCAAAAAAATAAATAACAATATGGGGATGAGGTAGTTGGGTGGGCTATTTACAGATGGGCTGTGTACAGGTGCAATGATCGGTAAGCTGCTCTGACAGCTGATGCTTAAAGTTAGTGAGGGAGATATAAGACTCCAGCTTCAGTGATTTTTGCAATTCCAGAGAACAGGAAGGAAAGGCGGCCAAATGAGGAGTTGGCTTTGGGGATGACCAGTGAAATATACCTGCTGGAGCGCATGCTACAGGTGGGTGCTGCTATGGTGACCAGTGAGCTACGATAAGGTGGGGCTTTACCTAGCAAAGCCTTATAGATGACCTGGAGCCAGTGGGTTTGGCGACGAATATGAAGCGAGGGCCAGCCAACGAGAACATACAGGTCGCAGTGGTGGGTAGTATATGGGGCTTTGGTGACAAAACGGATGGCACTGTGATAGACTACATCCAATATGCTGAGTAGAGTGTTTGAGGCTATTTTGTAAATGACATCGCCGAAGTCAAGGATCGGTAGGATAGTCAGTTTTACGAGGGTATGTTTGGCAGCATGAGTGAAGGATGCTTTGTTGCGAAATAGGAAGCCGATTCTAGATTTAATTTTGTATTGGAGATGCTTAATATGAGTCTGGAAGGAGAGTTTACAGTCTAACCAGACACCTAGGTATTTGTAGTTGTCCACAAGTCAGAACCGTCCAGAGTAGTGATGCTAGATAGGCGGGTGTGGGCAGCGATCGGTTGAAGAGCATGCATTTAGTTGTACTTGCATTTAAGAGCAGTTGGAGGCCACGGAAGGAGTGTTGTATGGCACTGAAGCTCATCTGGAGGTTTGTTAACACAGTGTCCAAAACTCGGCCAGAATTATACAGAATGGTGTCGTCTGCGTAGAGGTGGATCAGAGAATCACCAGCAGCAAGAGTGACATCATTGATGTATACAGAGAAAAGAGTCGGCCTGAGAATTGAACCCTGTGGCACCCCCATAGAGACTGCCAGAGGTCCGGACAATAGGCCCTCCAATTTGACACACAGAACTCGATCTGAGAAGTAGTTGGTGAACCAGGCGAGGCAGTCATTTGAGAAACTAAGTCTGTTGAGTCTGCCGATAAGAATGCGGTGATTGACAGAGTCGAAAGCCTTGGCCAGGTTGATGAAGACGGCTGCACAGTATTGTCTTTTATCGATGGCGGTTATGATATTGTTTAGGACCTTGAGCGTGGCTGAGGTGCACCCATGACCAGCTCAGAAACCAGATTGCATAGCGGAGAAGGTACGGTGGGATTCAAAATGGTCAGTGATCTGTTTGTTAACTTGGCTTTCGAAGACTTTATAAAGACAGGGTAGGATAGATATAGGTCTGTAACAGTTTGGGTCTAGAGTGTCTCCCCCTTTGAAGAGGGGGATGACCGCGGCAGCTTTCCAATCTATAAGGATCTCAGATGATACGAAAGAGAGGTTGAACAGGCTAGTAATAGGGGTTCCAACAATTGCGGCGGATAATTTTAGAAAGAGAGAGTCCAGATTGTCTAGCCCGGCTGATTTGTAGGGGTCCAGATTTTGCAGCTCTTTCAGAACATCAGCTATCTGGATTTGGGTGAAGGAGAAATGGGGAGGCGTGGGCAAGTTGCTGTGGGGGGTGCAGAACTGTTGACCGGGGTAGGGGTAGCCAGGTGGAAAGCATGGCCAGGTGTAGAAAAATGCTTATTGAAATTCTTGATTATTGTAGATTTATCAGTGGTGACAGTGTTTCTAGCCTCAGTGCAGTGGGCAGCTGGGAGGAGGTGCTCTTATTCTCCATGGACTTTACAGTGTCCCAGAACTTTTTTGAGTTTGTGCTACAGGATGCAAATTTCTGTTTGAAAAAGCTAGCCTTTGCTTTTCTAACTGCCTGTGTATATTGGTTCCTAACTTCCCTGAAAAGTTGCATATTGCTGGGGCTTTTTGATGCTAATGCAGTACGCCACGGGATGTTTTTGTGCTGGTCAAGGGCAGTCAGGTCTGGAGTGAACCAAGGGCTATATCTGTTCTTCGTTCTACATTTTTTGAATGGGGCATGCTTATTTAAGATGGTGAGGGAAGCACTTTTAAAGAATAACCAGGCATCCTCTACAAATGGAATGAGGTCAATATCCTTCCAGGATACCCGGGCCAGGTCAATTGGAAAGGCCTGCTCGCTGAAGTGTTTTAGGGAGCGTTTGACAGTGATGAAGGGTGGTCCCTGTGGCTCAGTTGGTAGAGCATGGTGTTTGTAGTGCCAGCATGGTGTGTGCAAAGCCAGGGTTGTGGGTTTGATTCCCACAGGGGGCCAGTACAAAAAAATGCATGAATTGAAATGTTGCTCTGGATAAGAGCATCTGCTAAATGACTCAAATGTAATGTAAATGGTTGTTTGACAGTGAACCTGTTACGGACACAGGCAGTGATTGCTGAGATCCTGGTTGAAGACAGCAGAGGTGTATTTAGAGGGCAGGTTGGTCAGGATGATATCTGTGAGGGTGCCCGTGTTTATGGATTTAGGGTTGTACCTGGTAGGTTCCTTGATAATTTGTGTGAGATTGAGGGCATCTAGTTTAGATTGTAGGATGACCGAGGTGTTAAGCATGTCCCAGTTTAGGTCACCTAACAGAACAAACTCTGAAGATAAATGGGGGGCAATTAATTCACATATGGTGTCCAGGGCACAGCTGGGGGCTGAGGGGGGTCTGTAACAAGCGGCAACAGTGAGAGACTTATTTCTGGAAAGGTGGATTTTTAAAAGTAGAAGCTCGAACTGTTTGGGTACAGACCTGGTTAGCATGACAGAACTCTGCAGATCTCTGCAGTAAATTGCAACTCCACCCCCTTTGGCAGTTCTATCTTGGCGGAAAATGTTGTAGTTGGGGATGGAAATTTCAGAATTTTTGGTGGCCTTCCTAAACCATGATTCAGACATGGCTAGGACATCAGCGTTGGTGGAGTGTGCTAAAGCAGTGAATAAAACAAACTTAGGGAGGAGGCTTCTGATGTTAACATGCATGAATCCAAGGCTTTTACGTTTACAGAAGTCAACAAATGATAGCGCCTGGGGAATAGGAATGGACCTGGGGGCTCGAGAGCCTGGGTTAACCTCCACATCACCAGAGGAACAGAGGAGGAGTAGGTTAAGGGTACAGCTATAAGAAGTGGTAGTCTAGTGCGTTGGTGACAGAGAATAAAAGGAGCAGATTTCTGGGCGTGGTAGAATAGATTCAGGGCATAATGTACAGACAATGGTATGGTAGGATGTGAGTACAGTAGAGGTAAACCTAGGCGTTGAGTGACGATGAGTGAGGTTTCATCTCTGGAGGCACCAATTAAGCCAGGTGAGGTCTCCGCATGTGTGTGGGGTGGGACAAAAGAGCTATCTAAGGCATGTTGAGCAGGACTGAGGGCTCTACAGTGAAATAAAACAATAAAAACTAGCCAAGACAGCAGTAGACGAGGCATATTGACTTTAGAGAGAGGCATAAAGCAATCACAGGTGTTGATCAGGAGAGCTAAGACAACAACGGGTGAATGGCGATGAAAGGGCAGAGCGAATCAGTTAGGTACATACAGGACCTGAGTTCGAGTCTGGGGCCGAAGGGTAAACAAAATGAGGTATCGTGTTATTGAAACAGTCCAGGGGGCATCAGCTGTGTAGCCAAGTGATTATAGGGTCAAAAGAGCAGAAATAGGTGAGTTAGGGTGCTGTTCGGTAGTCACTACTACGCTAGGCAAGCAGGGGACACAGCGTTCAGAAAAGCTAGTGGGCCGGGGCTAGTAGATGGTTCTTAGGCGACATCGTAACAGAATAGCCTGTTGAGACAACCTCGGACGATAACGTCGGCAGTCCAGTCGTGAATGGATCGGCGGGGCTCCGTGTCGACAATAAAGGGTCCAGGCCAAATGGCAAAGGAGGTATTGTAGCCCTAGAATTAGCTGGTATGTGGGCCTAGCTCGAGGCTAGCTCAAGGCTAGCTGGTGCTTGCTTCGGGACAGAGGCGTTAGCTCACAGTAGCCACTCGTTTGCAGCTAGCTAGCTGTAATGATCCAAAGCGGCAGGAATCCGGTGATATGGTAGAGAGAAGCAGTCCGATATGCTCTGGGTTGATATCGCGCTGTGCAGGCTGGCTGGTGACCAAGAAAAAGGTGAAGACCGCTAGCCGCGGCTAACAAAGACTAGTAGCTAGTTAGCTGTCTAGCTCCCGATGGAAGTTCTAGTTATAAGGAATAAAAATAGCAGATCCGTACCACATTGGGTGAGGCGGGTTGCAGGAAAGTATATTTAGTTCGTAGATAGAAAGTGAGATTAAGATATATATGATAAAGACCGGCTATTGAAACGGGATAAGACAAAGACAAAGACACACATCCTACTGCTACGCCATCTTGGATTTTTTTTTTAAATGTTTGTGTTACTTCACAGTCCCCGCTGTTCCATAAGGTGTATTTGTACCTGCTTTTTAAATCTGATTCTACTGCTGTCATCAGTTACCTGATGTGGAATAGAGCTCCATGTAATCATGGCTCTATGTAGTACTGTGCGCCTCCCATAGTCTGTTCTGGACTTGGCATGTCTTGTGGGGTATGCATTGGTGTCCGAGCTGTGCGCTAGTAGTTTAAACAGACAGCTCGGTACATACGTTTTGTCAACACCTCTTACAAAAACAAGTAATGAGGAAGTCAATCTCTCTTCCACTTTGAGCCATGAGAGATTGACATGCATGTCATTAATGTTAGCTCTCCATGTACTTTTAAGGGCCAGCCGTGCTGCTCTGTTCTGACCCAACTGCAATTTGCCCAAGGCCCTCTTTGTGGCACCTGACCACACAACTGAACAGTAGTCTAGGTGCGACAAAACCACGTCCTGTAGGACCTGCCTTGTTGATAGTGTTGTTAAGAAGGCAGAGCAGTGCTTTATTATGGACAGACTTCTCCCCATCTTAGCTACTGTTGTATCAATATGTTTTGACCATGACCGTTTATAATCCAGGGTTACTCAAGAAATTTAGTCACCTCAACTTGCTCAATTTCCACATTATTCATTACGAGATGTAGTTGAGGTTTAGGGTTTAATGCTTTTAGTTTTAGAAATATTTAGGGCTAACTTGTTCCTTGCCACCCACTCTGAAACTAACTGCAGCTCTTTGTTGAGTGTTGCAGTCATTTCAGTCGCTGTAGTAGCTGATGTGTATAGTGTTGAGTCATCCACAAACGCTGGCTTTACTCAAAGTCAGTGGCATGTCGTTAGTAAAGATTGAAAAAAGCAAGGGGCCTAAACAGCTACCCTGGGGAATTCCTGATTCTAACTGGATTATATTTGATAGGCTTCGATTCAAGAACACCCTCTGTGTTCTGTTAGACAAGTAATTCTTTAACCACATTATAGCAGGGGGTGTAAAGCCATAACACATATGTTTTTCCAGCAGCAGACTATGATCAATAATGTCAAAATCTGCGCTGAAGTCTAACAAGACAGCCCCCACAATCATTTTATCATCAATTTCTCTCAGCCAATCATCAAATAATTTGTGTAAGTGCCGTGCTTGTTGAGTGTCCTTCCCTATATGCGTACTGAAATTCTGTTGTCAATTTGTTTACTTTCAAACACAATTTTTCCCAGAAGTTTACTAAGGGTTTGTAACCGGCTGATTGGTCGGATATTTGAGCCAGTAAAGGGGGCTTTACTATTCTTTGGTAGCGGAATGACTTTAGCTTCCCTCCAGGCTTGAGGGCACACACTTTGGCTTAAATTGGCTTAAATTAGGCCTAGTAGCCTTAAATTGAAGATGTGGCAAATAGGAGTGGCAATACCGTCCGCCATTATCCTCAGTAGTTCTCCATCCAGATTGTCAGACCCCGGTGGCTTGTCATTGTTGATAAAACAACAATAATTTTTTTCACACTGACTTTAAGGAATTTCTTCCACACTGACTTTACGGAATTCGAAAGTACAATTCTTGTCTTTTATAATTTGGTCAGATATACTTGGATGTGTAGTGTCAGCGTTTGTTGCTGGCATGTCATCCCTAAGTTTGTTTATCTTGCCAATGGAAAAAAAAATATTAATTGTGTTGGCAATATCAGTGGGTTTTGTGATAAATGAGCCATCTGACTCAATGAGTGATGGAGCCAAGTTGGCTTTTACCCACAAAGTTTCATTTAAGGTGCTTTTTACTATCATTCTTTATATCATTTATCTTTGTTTCATAGTATAGTTTATTTTTATTTAGTTTAGTCACATTATTTCTTAATTTGCAGTACGTTTGCCAATCAGTTAGGCTGCCAGACTTATTTGCCATACCTTTTGCCTCATTCCTCTCAATCATACAATTTTTCACTTCCTCATCAATCCAAGGGGATTTAACAGTTTTAACAGTCATTTTCTTAATGGGTGAATGCTTATTAGTAACTGGAATAAGCAATTTCATAAATGTGTCAAGTGTAGCGTCTGGTTGCTCGTCATTACTCACCACAGACCAGCAAATATTCTTTACATCATCGACGTAGGAATCACTACAAACCTTATTGTATGACCTCTTATACACTATATTAGGCCCAGCCTTTGGAACTTTGGTTTTCCTAGATATGGCTATTTTATTGTGATCACTACATCCTATGGATTTGAATACTGCTTTAAAGCAAATATCTCCAGTGTTAGTTGAAAAATGTGATCAATACATGTTGATGATTTCATTCCTGTGCTGTTTGTAACTACCCTGGTAGGATGACTGACCACCTGAACTAGGTTGCAGGCACTGGTTACAGTTTGAATTTTTTTCTTGAGTGGGCAGCTTGATGAGAGCCAGTCAATATTTAAAATCACCCAGAAAATATACTTCTCTGTTGATATCACATACATTACCAAGCATTTCACACATATTATCCAGATACTGACTGTTAGCACTTGGTGGTCTATAGCAGCTTCCCACCAGAATGGGGCTTTAGGTGAGTCAGATGAACCTGTAGCCAGATTACTTCAACAGTAATTAACATTAGATCCTCTCAAAGCTTTACAGGAATGTGGTTCTTTATATCGTCCGCAACACCGCCAACGCGGGCGTTTCTGTCTTTTCTGTAAACGTTATAACCATGTATTGCTACCACTGTATCATCAAAGGTATTATCTAAGCGAGTTTCAGAGATATTCAGAATATGAACGTCATCTGTTACAAGCTAGTTATTGAATTCATGGACCTTGTTTCTCAGGCTGCATATGTTAATGTGGGCTATTTTTAGCACTTTTCTGGGTTGCTTGATTGCTTTTACTGCTTTACTGGGAAGCTTATCAGAAGTAGATTTGATTGTGCAGGGTGAGTTGCACACAGTGGTCTTCTTACTAGGGGCACACCGCCTCAGTTCTAACAGTACAACTCTGGTTCATAGGCTCATGATTACTGCATACAACAGCTGTAGGATCAACAAAGGTATTCAGGGCAGTTAGAGGGACATAAATTAGGTCACTTACATTGTGTCTGCCAACGCTCCTAGGATAATGTACATTAATGCAGCATTATGACGACTCATTGTCACAGTGGTAGGAATTATCTGACGCAGCCTTGAAATGCGTGGGCAGAGTCCAGGAGCCAAGATGATTTGGATGGACTCCGTCATTGTCACGTCCTGACCCTAGTAAGATGTAATTTTCTATAGTAGAGTAGGTCAGGGAGTGACAGGGGGTATTTTGTGTTTTTCTATGTTTTCTATTTCTATGTTTGTGTTCTAGGTTTTCTATTTCTATGTTGTTGTTTTTTGGGGGTTGATCTCCAATTGGAGGCAGCTGGTCCTCGTTGCCTCTGATTGGAGCTCATATTTAAGTAGGGTTTTTCTTCCTGGGTTTTTGTGGGTAGTTGTTTTCCGTTTTGTGAGTTTTACCTGACGGAAGTGTTGGCTGTCGTTTTGTTGTTTTTGGTTTAAGTGTTATCATTAAAGTAAATATGAGCACTCTACACACCGTGCCTTGGTCCCCTTTATACGACCCTCGTTACAGTCATTTCTGTAGAGTATCTTCTGTTTCCAGAAGGTGTCAAAGTTATCAATAAAAGTGACTCCCGCAGAGGTACAGTAGTCTTTTAGCCAGATGTGTAATGCCAGCAGTCAGCTGAATCTTTCACACCTGTGGCCCAACAATGGCACTGGACCTGAAATGATTGGCTGTTTTTTTGGAGTCTTTTAATGCTAAAATCAGTTCTTTTAAAATCAATTTTCAGATGTTCCGAACTAGCCCTCCTGATGTCGTTTGACCCCACGTGGACTATGACATTGTCAGATGTCGTAGAACAGTCGGAAGCAGCCTTGTGATGTCCTGTACTCGTACGCCTGGGAAGCACAGGGTTTATGCCTTGAGAACCGAGCTGTTTCTCACCATAGAGCTGCCTATGATGACAGCTGGCGATTTTAAATGGGCCGGTCTCTCAGGCAGCCTCACGGTCTGATGAGGGTGGGAACTCCGAGGATCTGAACCCAAGGTAGAAGCCACCGGAGAGGGAGACAGAACAGAGGATGAAGATGCAGGTACCTCAGGATCTAATCTTGAATGGGAAGTCACCAAGGAAGAAGGCCCTGGAACCTCTGGATCCAGGGAGGCAAAGCTGTTTCTGGTCTGTGTCAGGTCCGGGCTCATCATCTCCAAGTAGACCCCCGTTGCCAGAGGACGCTGTCTTCGACTTCCACGGCAAGTGACGCATCTCCATGGCTGGTTGGTTGGGTCGAGAACCGCTACGTTCTCCAGGGAAGGGGGAGACCCCTTCGGGGATGGAGACCTGCTGAGCACCGGCCAGACGGCTATGGAGAACCGACACGGCGCCGACATTTCCACCAGACCAGAGCGCCGTCCAGCTACTGGGGTAGAAGAAAACGAAAAAGTAGGCGGGCGTGGATTCCCCAGTAGCTTGTGTAGCTTTGCTACTTGCTTGCTATGTGTAGCCACTTTCCCCTCTGCAGAATCTGGAGGGATCCTGGGACCGACAGCAGCGCTCACAGCAACTAAACCCAACAGAGCCACAGGGCCCAAAATAAAAATAAAAGTATATCGAAACACTGTCAGCTTTACAAAAACACTAAACCCGAGGTCTCTCGTTCAGCTTTCGGGTGTTCAACAGCGTTCAACAACAAACATACAGCACTTAAATCTTTTGTCTTGCCCATTTACCCTCTCAATGGTACACATACACAATACTCAAGTCTTAAAAATCATTATTTAACCTGTCTCCTTGTCTCCTGACCAGTAAAGGGGTCATATTGTTATTGTAGTTGGTCAGGACGTGGCAGGGGTGTGTTTGTTTTGTGTTGTTGGGGTTTTTGGGTTAGTTCTATGTTATGTATTTCTATGTTTGATTTTCTAGTATTTCTATTTCTATGTTCAGGGTTTTGGTTTGGCCTTCAATTGAAGGCAGCTGTTCTTCGTTGATTTTAATTGGAGGCCATATTTAACTGGGTTATTTTCTCTTGTGTTGGTTGGTGGGTGGATGTTCTATGTATAGTCTTACAGGACTGTTTTTTGTCGTGCCTTTGTTCAGTGTTCATGTCTTTAATAAATCAAGAACATGTTTCACATACCCGCTGCAGTTTGGTCCGATCATTACGACACTCCTCCCCTTCAGCTACACTAATTGAAGTGGATTTAACAGGTGACATCAATAAGGGATCATAACTTTCACCTGGATTCACCTGGTCAGACTATGTCATGGAAAGAGCACGTGTTCCTAATGTTTTGTACACTCAGTGTATAAATACTGATGGTAATATATACAGTACATGTAAACAGGAGTAATAGTGACCAGTAGCAGGATGAATAGATAGTAATACTAATAGTAATGGCAATCAGCTCTCAATGAACAGCAGTATATCGGAAGCAATACATCTAATCAGTAATCATTTTAGCAGCAGCGTAGGTGTGAGGGGGAGAAGCAGGTGTTAGCCATTTTAACAGTCTTATGGCTAGGAGATAGAAGTTCTCCAAGTCCTCTGTTCTCCAAGTCCTCTATTCTCCAAGTCCTCTGTTCTCCAAGTCCTCTAAGTCCTCTATTCTCCAAGACATCTGTTCTCCAATACATCTGTTCTCCAAGTCCTCTGTTCTCCAAGTCCTCTGTTCTCCAAGTCCTCTATTCTCCAAGTCCTCTGTCCTCTGTTCTCCAAGTCCTCTGTTCTCCAAGTCCTCTATTCTCCAAGTCCTCTGTTCTCCAAGTCCTCTGTTCTCCAAGTCCTCTGTTCTCCAAGTCCTCTGTTCTCCAAGTCCTCTGTTCTCCAAGACATCTTTACCAGTGGAATAGTTTGAGCCTGAATTTGTAAAAATGTTTAAATGGAACATATGTATAGCTCAGAGGACTGTGACATTTCCTCATTAGTGTTGCTAGAGGTCCTCTTTCTGGTTTGTATCTGAAATATTTTGATGGATTATTCCACTGTGTATATATTCCACTGTGTATATATTTCACTGTGTATTCATTTCACTGTGTATGTCACGACTCCCGCCGAAGTCGGTCCCTCTCCTTGTCCGGGCGGCGTTCGGCGGTCGACGTCACCGGTCTTCTAGCCATCGCCGCTCCACCTGTAATTTTCCATTTGTTTTGTCTTGTTTTCCCGCACACCTGGTTTACATCCCCTCATTAATCTACGTGTATATTATCCTCTGTTCCCCCCCCCCCCCCCCCTTGTCTGTGTGTGGTATTGTTCGTTCGTTACATGTGTGACGCTTCAGGCTGGTTTTGCGGCGGGTATTGTTGTAACCCGTGGTTTGGTTATTTGTACCATTTTGTGTAATTTGTGTGCTATCGCTTTCTCCCTTGGGCCGGAGTGTTGTGACGGACGCAGTTGCGTCCGGCTGTTTTTCCTCTGCCTGAATAAAGTGTGCCTGTTCACTCATCTCTGCTCTCCTGCACCTGACTTCCTTCGACCAGTTGCGCACACCCTGACAGTGTATATATTTCACTGTGTATTCATTTCACTGTGTATTCATTTCACTGTATATTCATTTCACTGTATATCCATTTCACTGTGTATCCATTTCACTGTGTATCCATTTCACTGTGTATCCATTTCACTGTATATCCATTTCACTGTGTATCCATTTCACTGTGTATCCATTTCACTGTATATTAATTTCACTGTGTATCCATTTCACTGTGTATCCATTTCACTGTGTATCCATTTCACTGTATATTAATTTCACTGTGTATCCATTTCACTGTATATTCATTTCACTGTGTATCCATTTCACTGTGTATCCATTTCACTGTGTATCCATTTCACTGTGTATCCATTTCACTGTGTATCCATTTCACTGTATATTAATTTCACTGTGTATTCATTTCTTCGTGTCCCTATTTTCATGTCGTTTTCATCTTTAACTTCACGTTGTTGGAAAAGGACCCGCCAGTCAGCGTTTCGCTGTTATTCTACACGTGTTGTTTACCAAGCAAGTGGCGAATAACATTAGATTGTATTTGTCCTCTGTATATCCTCTCTTCTTGCTCATTCTGGGTCTGCGGTCCCAAATGACACACTATTTCCTTTATAGTGCACTACTATGAGAAAGGCCTATTGGGCTCTGGTCAACAGTAGTGCACTATGCAGGGAATAGGGTGCCATTTGGAATGCAGCCTGGGTAAAACATTTAAAGGGCAGTCGGCGCACCAATTCATCCCAAGAGGTGTTCGATGGGGTTGAGGTCAGGGCTCTTTGCAGGCCAGTCAAGTTCTTCCACAACGATCTTGACAAACCGTTTTTTGTATGGATCTCGGCTTTGTGCACGGGGGGCATTGTCATGCTGAAACAGGAAAGGGCCTTCACCAAACTGTTGCCACAAAGTTGGAAGCATAGAATCGTCTAGAATGTCATTGTATGCTGTAGCGTTAAGATCTCCCTTCACTGGAACTAAGGGGCCCGAACCATGAAAAACAGCCCCAACCAACTTTACAGTTGGTATGCATCGGGGCAGGTAGCGTTCTCCTGGCATCCGCCAAACCCAGATTCGTCCGTCAGGCTGGCAGATGGTGAAGCGTGATTCATCCCTCCAGAGAACATTATTCTCCCACTCTACAGTCTTTAAGCATTATGCTTTTCTCCTCCAACCTAGAATAGCTGTTTGATAAGATGTCATTTCAGACAAACCCAGTCTGTATTTCATTTCTGACCCATTTCATGTTCCTCTGAGATGGGCTTTTACCCAAGCCTGGTCCCAGATTGTGCTGTCTTGACAAATGCTGAGGCTTCCTGGAGTGCTACTAAGCTAGCTGATGGGATGGTGCTTGTGTGTCAATACCCATGTACACACAGAGCACTGATGGGACATAGAGCAGTGATGGGACATAGAGCACTGATGGGACATAGAGCAGTGATGGGACACAGAGCACTGATGGGACATAGAGCACTGATGGGACATAGAGCAGTGATGGGACATAGAGCAGTGATGGGACATAGAGCAGTGATGGGACATAGAGCACTGATGGGACATAGAGCACCGATGGGACATAGAGCAGTGATGGGACACAGAGCAGTGATGGGACATAGAGCACTGATGGGACATAGAGCACTGATGGGACATAGAGCACCGATGGGACATA